>NC_142935.1:66170719-66203219 GCF_046866305.1 Octopus bimaculoides
GGTCATGGTGGTACTTCCAGTAGCGATTATCGTTGTAGTTACGACGACGGCAACTAGCAGTGGTGATAATGTTAGATGAAGTCGTGATTATTTTATTTTGAATAAAAGAAATTGTGGCAATAAATATCTGCAGGCTTCAAAATAGTTGTGTAAAGATGATTGACTGCAACCGATGATAATCAGTAGATGAGAAGTGGGTACATTTAACACAAAAAGAGATTTGTTTTTGTGGAGCGAGGTTAATAGATGCTTTCTTGTGTCAAATCACTGAATTAAGAATGACACCGGTCCTTTACAGCTTATGTATTTGTTGGTGTCCTTAATTGTGCGCACGTGTATATATGTTTTGCATGTGAGAGACAGAATGCACCTGTACAATCATCCACATACATATTCACATGCATGCATGCATGCATACGTAGGTACGTACATATATGCATATATACATGCGTATATTTGCAAACACGGAAGAATGGGACCGCCTCTACCTAAAGGGCAAGGGTTTGACATGGAACTGCTTTTGAATGCCACATCATATCCCTTGGGAAACATCTTTCAAACACTAACTATAGAAGTACATACATTGCTCAAGTTTGCATATACGAAGCAGATGCCATGAACTTTGTAAAGTAGCCCTTCGAGAAATATTCTGTTTGATGACCTTGAATACATGCCCAAAAATCTTGCGTGACTCTAATGCAAAATAGTATCTAATGAAATGAAGGGTGTATATCATGAAAAGATTATATTTTGGTATGTTACCAGAAATTTCCAAAATCATAGCAAGATTTATAAACAAATGCATCATTAATTCTCACTTTGAAGGCTGTTTGTTTAGAAATTCAAAACAGAACGACGCAGAAATACACCAAAATGTGATATAGAAAGCAGGCATTGTAGATTTACTACTGAAAATATTACCTGCAGTATATGCAGTTATCCTAAAATGTTATCACGTTATTATCTACCGATGAGACATGATGTTGTAGATTAGACACAGTACAATGAAACCCACCAGAAGGATTATCCTGAAAACCAGAGAAATAAGAATCCACAGACCATATTAAGAAAGAGTAATGGTGGAATGTCCCAGTGAAAACCACAATTAAATGCACATACAAAAGACCAGACATAGTAATTTGGGACTGAGAAGGAAAATTGTGTACATTAGCAGAAATCAGTTGCACAGCGGATGTCAACGTAAAGCTAATGATCATCACGAAAGAAAACACCACCAGCGAACTACTGAGAAATTCACAGCTATTCTAACCGGATTACAAGTTCTGATTTGCACTTGTAAGTATTGCACGGAGATATGTAATATACTGCCTCAACACCAATCTTGAGAAATTCGTATTCTCTAAATCAGACAAGAGAAAGCTAATTAGAAGATTACAGAGACAAGCCATCACTCGGACTGTCAAAATATGCACAACTTCGCAAATGTTTAGAATTTAAGTACATATCCTTGTAGACATACAACTGTATGCACCAGAATACATATAAAGAAACATTACATACAAATCCGCAAATGCATTAACACCAAATATTGCACACATACGCACAAATATCTACAAATACTCATTTGATGTTGTTTAAAATTCCAATGAGAGTAAGAAACTGGATCTTTCCCTATTGGCAAGAAATCTCTAGAAATAAAAGTAAATAATGACATGCATACATGCAAATGTTTATCATAAATAGTTGCATACCGCTAGAAGTATGTCAACCGACGTAAAACTACAAAAAATTTCAATTGGATCAATGAAGGTTTTCCTTGGCTATTTTGCTTAAATACTGATTAATTACGAATACTCGATATTTGATCAGCCGGGTAATTATTCGCAAAATCAGTGGTTTCATTATTTTTAAATATAAAAGCTAAGAATTCTTGTCTAAGTATGTGAGTTGTGACAAGTACGCATCATTTATAAGACACAGAAATTGATGAAATGCACCTGGTATACAGGCTGGCCGCTGCTGTGATGTTTTTCTTTTATATCTCGCTCTGTAAATGTTCGTTATTGTGTGTTTAAGGCATCAAGTCCATAAGAGATAGTATCATAGAACAAATACTGCAGTAACTGGCCTATGGACAGTGTGTATACATTAACTATGATAGATAGACAAATAGATAGAGAGACAGTTAGATAGATAGATAGATAGATACATAGATAGATAGATAGATAGATAGATAGATAGATAGATAGATAGATAGATAGATAGATATGTATGTGCGCTCGAGTTTACACGCGAAACATATACACAAATAGTTATACATATGTAATGATGTACGATCTATAAACGCTAAAAAAGGACAATGCCGAAAGAAACTTTGACAAATGCGGTGTTAGTTTAACACTGGAAAATATATACATATGTTTGTGTATGTGTGTATGTTCATATATGTTTATGACCGCACACACACACACACACACACACACACACACACACATATACATACACACTTACATAGATACATATACATGGATCAATATATATATATATATATATATATATATATATATATATATATATATATATTCATATATCAAAACGATAATTTATAACGCTATTGCACTTATACAAAAGCAGCCATACCAACAATCCAACATACCTGTGCGCGTGTGTGTGTGTATATATATATATATATATATATATATATATATATATATATATATATATGGTTGAGGAGGGTATTGGATTTAACCAAACCCAGGAGGATACAGATAATACCGAGTAAGTGCTGTATACCGATTAGTTTGCCCCAGTCGTTGTATGAACAGGATTGGGTATTATAAGTCGTGTATTAGCGTGTGTATATGTAAATATCTAAAAACAAAAAGATAAAGAGACCAAAGGTAATGTTGAAGAATTTTATGGATAGCGTCTTACAGCTGTTTCTGGGAAGATCCAGTATTTCCCTTCATCGGAGACAGAAAAAATAAAGTAATCTATTATTATATCCATAGGCGGATATTTTTAGTATGTAGTGGTAAAGAGTGTGATGTGCTGAAAAAAGAGAGAACAGTACTTGAAGTGTAGTTTTATTCCAGTGGTAAATATCCGTGTAGAAATAGGCTTGGCAGCATCCTAAAATATGATGCTACTAACTACCTTTCCCACCCATCCTTTACCTTTATCTCTGTCCTTGGTTTATCACTCATACCCCCACCACCTATATACTACACACACGCATTCCTTCCTACTCACTAGACCTTTTAACCTCACCTAGTATTCCTCCTTCACTCTATATGCTCATCCCCTCTACCCTGTTAAGACCAACTGACCATAAATATTACGCTACCATCCTCCGCCTCTATATCACCTCTATCCCCTTTCACATTCTGTCTTCTTGACTTGACCTAATTACCGCTCACTTTTCACTTGACTTGGACATTCTTCAAGTAAACAAGCAAAAATCCATCGCAATATCGAATATATATACCTCTGCTATCTATGCTATATCAACTTTCGGTCCAACATAAATTTCCGTATTATTCACACAAGGATTACTTTGCACGTATTTCTACACGGATATTTACCACTGGAATGAAACTACACTTCAAGTACTGTTCTCTCTTTTTTCAGCACATCACACTCTTTACCACTTCATACTAAAAATATCCGCCTATGGATATAATAATAGATTACTTTATTTTTTCTGTCTCCGATGAAGGGAAGTACTGGATCTTCCCAGAAACTGCTGTAAGACTCTATCCATAAAATTCTTCAACATTACCTTTGCTCTCTTTATCTTTTTTGTTTTTATATATTTACATATATATATATTTATATATATATATATATATATATATATATATATATATATATATATATATATATATATATATATATATATATATATATATATATATATATATAATATATATATTTATATATTATAAATATATATATATATATATATATATATATATATATATATATATATATATATATATATATATATATATATATATACATATACATATACATATATATACATATGCACGCGTGTATTATATATGAGTGCTTGTATATAATATATGCGCGTATATTGTGTGCCCATGTGCATTTTCATGTATACTTATATATAAATATGTATCTTCATATATATATATATATATATATATATATATATATATATATATATATGAATGTGTATAACATATATTTATGTGTGAACGCGTGCGTTTGTTTATTTACGTTTCATTTTATTTTATTTTATTTTTTTATTCCTTTATTTATTTATTGAAGGGGATATTCTAGCGTTTTCTGTTTGCTGTGTTTTCTTGTGAAAATAAACTAAAGAAACCATTAATATTATTCACATCTTGAAACACTCGATTGTTGATGTAACTTTTCGCCTGGACATCATCGACAAACAACACTGACGCTAATGTAAATACTGTTTGTGTCGCGGGTGTTACTTGCAACCATCATAAAATCCGTCGTCATCATCCCTATCACCATTATCATCATCATCGTCGTCTTCGTGTCATCGTCGTCATCTTCACCAGCCTCATCATCGTCATCATCATGAAGACTACCATCACCAATAATACCTTCTTGTTTTTCCTTCTAGTGCTTTTTTTATTATATTCTTTTTTTTGCCCGCCAACCATCCTGTTGAACGTAACCAATGTCTTGAAATTCTGTTTTAAAACAAGGCATTATTTTGCTTCGGTCGATGGTTTTTTTCTTTACTGTTTCCACATTATCTGTGATATATCCTAATCATGGTTTCAAATTTTGCCACAAGGGCGTAGAAGTGGCTGTGTTGTAAGTAGCTTGCTTACGAAACACATGGTTCCGGGTTCAGTCCCCTTGCGTGGCACCTTGGTTAAGTGTCTTCTACTATAGTGTGTGTGAGGCTCTTCCCAGACACTACAAAATATGCTTCAACACACGAACTCACATAAAGAATCTTGCAACGAAACGTTTATACAACTTGAATAAAACCTGACGTCGAACAAAAATCGGATCCCTTTCAGTAGTTTGTGGAAGAAATATTTTTAAAATGCCACGTCTCGCGTGTACAAAATTAGTCTAACAATAGATATGTTTTGGAGGAAGGAACATCGTAACTATAAATGTTATGTTAATGCAATGCATTTAAAATTGTGACTATGTTATTGAACGATACAATATCACTAATCCAATTAGACCTCACATTTCTAACACTTTGACGCCTGACTTCTTAATATTGGTGCTGAAGAAATTAGTTCTATATCCAGTAATTATGGCTGTAAATAAGGCGGAGAAGTTTAGAATTTTAAAAGGACTACAGTGCACTATCAAGATCTATGATCTCCTGTGAATATTAGCTATCACAAAGGCGGCGAACCGGTGGAACCGGCGGGCAAAACGCTTTGCGCAATTTCGTATGTCCTTACGTTCTGAGTTCAAATACCGGCAAGGTCAACTTTGCCTTTCGTCCTTTCGGGGTGGGGGGGTCGATAAAATAAGTAACAGATGAGTATTGGGGACGATGTCATCAGCTTAACCCATCCCCTGGAATTGCTGGACCTGTGCCAAAATTTGAAACGAATAATTGTAAATGTAAACATAAGACTGTGTGTAGTAATTACACTTGTAGCATAAGATTTCGCGAATCTGTAAGATTATGTTAACATCCGCTAAACAAATGAGCCACAAAATTCGATCCTTTTATTTTGTAGTTTTTTCAATCACTCGAGTGTGGTAAAAGCGGAGTATTGCTTTGAAATGTTTAGTCAAGCAAATCGAAACCCGTGCCTCTTTTTAATTTCGGCACTTCTATATTTACTATGTCCGAAACGCTAACTTACGGGGACAAAAACAAACTTATATCGGTTTTCAAGTGATGGTGGGGAAGGCGCAAGCACAAAGATACACACACATATATAAATATGTGTGTTTGTGTGTGTGTGTCTGTGTGCGTGCATGTACGTATTTAGAGAAGATGGAGGTAGAAACAGCACAGAAGTAAGACATTTCAATTTAAGAAGGAATTTAATGCAATGATTAAAAATTTATATAAAGAACATATTGCCAGTTTCGATGATGAATTTCATCGTATCAAATATCGGTCAAAGTTTATAAAATTTGAAGTAAAAACAGTTTATCTTCTGTATGGAGGACAAAATCAAGTCTGGAGTTTTTTCGTTAGTCTTCTTTAAATATAATTTCGTATAGAATTCAAGGTGTTAGACAGAAAGAGAGGAGGTGTAGTTGACCACTGTCTAAAAGAAATCTATGGGGGTTCCTGCCAAGAGAGTGGCTTAAAAGCATTTATTGAATGGGTTTTATATCCACCTTTGTGTTCATGTGTGGGTGTGTTCATGTGTGTGTGTATTGTGTTGCATGTCTTTCTAAAATGTTTGGAATGTGACCAGCTGTGTATTGATGGGTGTGTAAGTTGTGATGAAGGTAGTGTTGAAGGAAGATTGAGGATTTTTCTTTGGGTTAGATGTTTTCTTCTGAGTGTCTCCACCTGTGTGGCCACCAGCTGTGTGTTTGTGTGTATTGTGTGTGTGTGTGTGTGTGTGTGAATGTATGCGTAGGTGTGTCTGTGTGTGAGTATGCTTTTTGCGATGTTTTCTTTTGTGTGTATGTGTGTGCGCAGAGGTGTGTGTATGTGTGTACACAGGTGTGTGTGTTTCTGATGTTTTCTCTTGTATGTGTGCATGTGAGTGTATGAGTGTGCGTGTTTCTGTGCGAGGACAGACGTGTGTGTCTGTAATTTTGCGATGTTTCTTTTTGTGTGTGTGTTTGCAGAGGTGTGTGTGTTTTTGTGCTGTTTTTTTGTGTGTATGTGTGTGAGTGTGTGTGTTTGTGCGTGTTTGTGTGTGTGTGCATATGTGTCTGTGAGAAAGACTCTCCGATTTTTTTTCTTTTTTGTGCATCTGTGTATGTTTGCGTGTGTGTTTGTTTGTGTATACGTACAGACATATTCGTTTCCTTGTCTCAGTAATTTGATTGCGACCATGCTGGAGCATCGCCTTTAGTCGAACAAATGGACTGCAGGACTTATTCTTTGTAAACCTTGTACTTATTCTGTCGGTCTTGTTTTCGCCGAACCGCTAGTTTAAGGGGTGAATACACACCAATATCGCTTGTCAAGCGATGGTGGGAGACAAACACACACACACACACACACGCATATATATATATATATATATATATATATATATATATATATATATATATATATATATATATATATAATCATAAATATACAGGGATTAGCAATTGAGTTGCTTCTCCAACATACTGAACATTTAGAAATAGCAGTCAAAGAACTAGCAGTCAAAGAACTAGCAGTCAAAGAACTAGCAGTCAAAGAACTAGCAGTCAAAGAACTAGCTATTTCTAAATGTTCAGTATGTTGGAGAAGCAACTCAATTGCTAATCCCTGTATATTTATGATGATAAATAGTTTTACCGATAAAGGCTTTTTTCATACTGAACTACTTGGCAAAATTGTTAATTATTAATTCTATTATTAATTGACGATTCTCTGCCCTTATTCTTGTATATATATATATATATATATATAGATAGATAGATAGATAGATAGGTAGGTAGGTAGGTAGGTATGCATATATGCAACATTTACAGTGTCTTTGAATACATAATTGAAAAGTATTTACAATTAGTGTACCCTAATTATTTCTTACATGAGTCAAATTATGTGTGTTTTTATATCATACTACGCTTTTCCTTGTGTTTAATTTCATTTCCTGTCTCTTTAATGATCAGGTGTAATTTGGTGTCCAGCAACTGACTCAATACTTGGAATTGCATCTCAACATTCTAACGGTCAAAACTAGTATCCTTGCCATAGTCAGTTATTAAAACTATGGATGAAAATCTCATCCTTTACATGAACATATATGGCAATATGCCATACACCCTGAAATTTAGTCTGATTATGTATGCATTGTTCATTCGTATTTAACGGTATAAAGTAGTTGAGAAAGATATCTTCCCTGGAGAGGAGACTAGTCTATAATCTATTAGAAGAGACCTCCTCTTCGGTATAGTATATTAATACTATATGATGTCTGGGCAGATTTTATTCTTCCTCGCCAATATAACAACTTCAGTTAATCATATCTCTAACATAATATTGCTCTATTACACGAATATGATTACTGATGCAATTCTCTTCTCGAATCCCGTGCATAGAATATCATTAACGTCTAAGTCAAAATTAAAGGGTTCAATCATTTTTTAAAATTTTATTTTATATGTGGCAACGAATTTGAAACCGTAACAAGATGCACGACTTCTCGCTAATGTCTCTGTCCCAATTTATGTTTATTACAGGAATAAAATTTATATGTACTTGTCTTTCCTATCCACAGACAGCGCTTTGAATATCAATTTATTGTAAAGTATTTTAAATTAATCGCTTCCATCAGATATTTTACACGCAGACAGCAAATAATTGACTCGATTCTATTGTCCTTTCTCTAACCTGCTCACACCTGGAATCAGTTTCATTTCTCTTTTCATACATCCGCCCTCTGAAATTATCACAGTCTTCCGGTCACGTGCCCTAATGAGTGGATGATTACTGCGATAAGTAGTCATAAACGATAACTAAAAGCTCCGGAAGGATGGAATCTCTTTCACTTTGGAGCTAAAATATCACTTGTCGATGTGGAAGGCGATGTGCAGGGAGATTATCGATCTGTCCGTAACCAATAACAACAATGGAATTTAAATTAGTAGGTAACTCATCTAATGACTGCCAGTTCTTAGAAACAACGACGCAGCTGCAATAGTAAACGAATGGACAGCTAGAAATAACAACCAAATCCCAATTTAACCGCATATAATTATGAAATGATACTTTCGAAAATATGTCTGTGATATATTATGGTAGATGACAAATAGATAGGATGGTCATGGATTTAACGCTTTTGACCATAGGTCTGTTGATCAACTCTGAACTTGTGTTATATAACAATTTACAATAACACGAGCAAAGCTAGCATTACAGTGTATGCACAGGAATTGTGCGCCATCCGTCATTAATAGTGGTTTAAAATTTTAGCGTAAGGCCAGTAATTTCGGGGTTACGTCGATTACATCGACCCCATTGCTCAACTAATACCTATTTTATCGAACCCCAAAAAGATAAAAGGCAAGATCGACCTCGGCAGAATTTGAACTCAGAACTTAAAAACAGACGAAATGCGACTAAGCATTTTGCCAGGCTTGCTAACGATTCTGCCATCTCACAGCCTTAACCATCCGTCAGTAATAATGACTGACTTACGATGAAGGAAAGAAAGCTGTATAGTCAGCTCAAAGTTGCCTCTTCGTTTCTGGTACTGAAGAGATTTAGTTAGTTAGAAATGCATTCATCAAAAATTGACTACGGTGTTCTATCGCCGTTTTATCTTGAGCAAGAAATTTCTTCTCCTTGACAAATTGAAGGTAACAGCGTTTACATGTTCAAATATATTCCCAATATAATTGAAATAGTTTTAATTTTCTCATGGAATTACACAGTGGAGGATTTTTGACACTTTATTGTGAACAATACCATAACTAAATAAACTGAATTCAACTGTTCATATATGGTTATATGTTGGTTAATATGTCTCCTTCGTTATGTTTTTGTTTCTGTTATCTATCATTAGTTTCTGCAATTGCGCCATAAATGCGTTTCAACATGGCGACTGTGGTTACGAATGAAGGTCCTTCTAATATTATTGGTGACCTACTTCTTCATTCACAATCGATTCGTTTTGTGTTAGACTCTTGCTCAAATAGCAGTAATATTTCTACCATTATTAATAACACCGTCAACAGTATTTAGATAACGATGCTAATAACAAAAATAAATTGTAATAATAGTAATGCGGATACATGTGATAATGACAACAACACGAACAGTGATGGAGACAGTAATAATACAAAAAAAATATTGTAGTAATATTAAAATTTGGCAAGCAAAAAATAAATTGACTCAAACGAATAGTGCTGCACACAAACATGTCAAAAGTGGTTGGCGTGTGACAGGGGAACAACAGGAAGGGGCAATAAATATCACATCTAAAAACGTGTAGTAAAAATAAAAATAAAAACTAGAAAATGGACAAATTCTTTCACATGTATATCCCAAAAGAGGAAGCACCATTAAAACAGGTAGAGAGAAATATTTCTTTTTTTTGGTTTTTCTTCCAAACACATTTAACAAATACAGTTTGTTACTTAAATATCAGAGGACATGATGCTTCTTTGGATTGGTGAATGTAAATTTTTACTCATATGAGCACGCTGCAAAAAACACCCAGGCTATATTCGACAATAAAATTCGCTCTAATGGATCAATAGCGAGAATGCATCATTGGTGCAGATGACGTCATTTACGGAAGTGACATATGTTAACATTTTGCTTCGTTTTACTTCGTAAAATAAGCGCAAAGCTCGTTACATTTGCAGGAAGAGAAGCGTCTATAGTTTAGAATGAACTTTCTAAACTTTAAACCATAGAGATAAGGAGCTTGTATCCGTAATGGACTTCGACTTTGTCTCAAATTTGATTTTAGTAACTCCCGCTACGAAACTACTGCCAAGTTGTAGATACACCTGCGCTCCTGGTGTATGATACTCGTACTAGCTGGATTTGCATACTCAAAATTATTCCCTTGCTCTTTGTATCTCTTTCTACTTTGCTCTGTGGCTTCACAGCAGAAATATTCCCGTAGTGATATTTCACAAATTTTCTAATAATTCTAACATTATTTTAAGTTTTTCAATGTGCTTCTAAACTCAAAAACAAGAATCTCATATATACCACCAACTCCTTTATTCGAGAAATAATGAAAATATTTCATATCAGACACTAAATTATTATAATTTAGTTATGTGTAAAGTGATAACTTGAATCGTGTTATTCGGTTCAATGAAACTTTTTTCTGATGTGGTTGTCTAAACGTCTAAATCTTACGTACATAGTTAAATAACATTAGCTCTGTGAAATTGCTTGGGTCATTGATACAGAAGAATACAATGTTAATTCTGAAGAATGACCTTCTTCTTGTTACAAGTCTTCCAAACATTCTTCGTTTCCACGAGGCGGAAAAAATAAATCTTCTCCGAAAACATTTGCACTTAGATGTACCCTGAGTTTTTCTTTCTTCTGCTAACTAACTTAATAGCTAATCCAATTATTTCGATATTTTGAACTAGAGAAATGTGCCTGCACTCATATCGTTTCAGTTAAATATTTCACTCCTGAATTCCGCAAAACAAAGGTTAAATATTCCACATTAGCTTAATTGTACAGTAGGAATTTCAAACACCATGCTTTCATAGATGATAGAATCTATCTAAATACGAAATAGATCTATTGTTGTAAATATATATTCGTCAATGATAAGCTATTTACAGTTTGGTTTAGGTTTTGCATTTTGAGCGACGATAGATATTTTTCTTTGGAATAAGTACAGGTACATGAATACATATATAGATACACGTGCATAGATGCTTATATGTCTATACACACATACATATACATATGGATACAAACACATGTATATATGTATATAATGACGTCTATGTGTTTGTGTTATACATATACATAGACATATATACTTGTGTGTGTGTGTGTGAGTATGTATATGTATATATATGTATATATGTGTGTGTGTGTGTGTGTGTGTATACCTATGTTTATGTATATATAGATATAGATAATTTATAATTATATACATAATTATAACAAGTGCTTGACTTGCGCTTTACCACGCACTGAAAAAATAGACGTCAAAGGACACTATTAACACCATAAATTCTCCGAGAATAACACATCACATAATAGGCTAGGAATAGAAAGAAAATGAAATAAAACTTTCTGTTAACCGCGTACAAGATCCTGTTTTCAGCTTAAAGTAAAAATATTACATATTGCCTTCATTAGCGCCGGTATTCCATAGCATAAATTCACGAGAATCCATGAATATGTAAACGAGCTGCAGCTTCGCTCATGTGGTGTGTTATTCTCGGAGAATTTATGGTGGTAATAGTTCTTTCGACGTCAATTTTTTCAGTGTATTGTAAGGCGCAAGTCAAGCCCTTGTTATAATTATGTATATAATTGAAAAATATTTGTAAAATTTACCTATGAGGATTGTATTTCCGCACAGACCACCTGATTAAAAATCATTAATGATTTTTAGCCTTTATTATTATCATTATTATTATTATTATTATTATTATAATTATTATTATTATTATTATTATTATTATTACATAAGTCAAATATAAGGTTGGAGAATTAAGGTTAAGAAAATACGTGTTAAGCACACTATGGAAACCTTATTTCGGGATAAGTTCCAGGTCGTGTGTCCGCGGAGCATGTTCACCACTCATGGCTACCAGGCATCATCAGTGATACTTAGAAAACATCTTTGTAATAATTCTAGGAATTCTAGGATGCACGTTGAGTATATATCAAAGACAAAAATAGAAGACAGGATAGATGGGCCACGCTTTCGCCGTCCTTGTTCATACTGAAAAAAAATATATATGTATATAGCATCTCATGATGGTAATACTTCCTTACTATTTTATTTGTTTTGGTCATTGGACTGCACCCATGCTAAGGGCCGTTTAATTGGAAGAGAAAACTTACTATGTCTACCAACACTTTTTCTAAATATTAGCATTCACATTTTTCAAATAAATGGGTTTTTAACTCCGGTTGCTATCACTTTGTATTAAGGTAGGACTGATCGAAATATTATTGATTCTAGCAATGGTATCGGAAACAAAGCGCGACCGAGACACTAATATGCGACATAAACAAGAAATCTAAACGATTTAGTCGCCATAACAGACACAGTATATGTTGTGACAGATTAGCGGAAGCCCAAGAAACAAGACAACTTTGTACATGAATTAAATAGAGACAGA
This sequence comes from Octopus bimaculoides, assembly GCF_046866305.1. NCBI lineage: Eukaryota > Metazoa > Mollusca > Cephalopoda > Octopoda > Octopodidae > Octopus > Octopus bimaculoides. Next base: position 66,183,638 of record NC_142935.1, read on the forward strand.
GTAACTCCATATTGAGACGTATGTATTTGGATAACATAAAGCAGCTGCATCATACTTTCTACATTAAATGCATTAACGAATTCCTGTATTTCTACGGAGAAAGACAGTGTTTAAATAGTTAGAAAATGTTAGTGATTAAATCTCTATTATTAAGAGCATTTAGTTTTTCCTCTACAAATGAAGTACTATTTAAATCTACTGAATGAAACAGACGCTAACGAACAACTGGTATTCAAAAAATAATAACTAAGAAACGAAGCTATAGACCAATATAGGTGCATATACAATGTAATAAATACATCAGGTTCTACACCTATTAATGACAGCGAAACCATACACGGCATATTGAATCAATGAAACAAAAGAATCAAATACATATTAAGTATACAACAGATGGACTAATTATCAAAAACACATAAAAGAGAAAGCAACATTTTCACTAATAATATGATAAAAGCAAAAAGTAAAACTTCCCAACTAATAACTAATCACTGGTCTCTCTTGTGTGCACACGTAAAAAAAAGCTACTAATGACCAATATGATTTACAAATATAATTGCAAACCTATAAGTTGTAAACTTCATGACTCAAACATTTCTATTTGCCATAAATTTTCTCGCTTTCTTGTCGGCTTGCTTTGCACTTAGAAGGAGCAATTGCACTGTATTACTATGTTGCAAAGTATGCAACAAAACTAGTTAGGAAAAGCATTTGTAGAGAACACAGCAGTTCTGATAGATTAATAAAAAAAAAAAAAAAAGGACTAATGATACAGAATTCAGCGTAAATGGAAGTTGAAATATCCATATGTATCTAAGATGTAATAAATATATTCACCCATAAACACGTACAGGCATATTTACGCAGGCATGTTTAGATACACACATATACATAAGTTAAATATGTATGATATATTTGCAGAACATGGCTGTGAGCACAAATGCATGCATAATATATTTTAGCCAATAGTTTTAATAACAATTTTCATCGCGTAGTGTATAATCTAGACTATGTGATTTTCATATTTTTAGTTTTATTATTTTAGTTTTATTAACGATGCCCATGCAATTTAAATGATAAATGGGCAGTATTTTAGATTAGCCTCTAGTTAGCCTATTGATGTGACAATGCCTTTATAGTCTATGTATTGCAGCATATAAGTTAACTTATAGTTTGCTTGTAATGTAGCATGTATCTTCCGTGCAATAGTTTTACCTCCAAATATCGATTGGTTTGGCCTGCTTTTTGTCTATAAATGTTATAACAATTTGCTTATTATAGTGCTATGACGAAGCTGTATATATATATATATATATATATATATATATATATTCACCCATAAACACACACACACACGCACACGCACATATATATATATATATATATATATATATATATATATATATATATATATATATATATATATATATATATATATATATATATGTATATGATGTATATGTATGTATGTAAATATATATCTTATATCTTTTGCATGTTTCACTCATCTCACAGCGGCCATGCTGGGGCACCGCCTTCAAGAATTTTTAATCGAATGTATCGACACCAGTACTTACTTCTTAGAAGCCTGGTACTCATTCTATTGGTCTCTTTTGCCGAATCGATAAGTTACGAGGACGTAAACACACTAGTACCGGTTGTCAAGCGGTGGTGGGTTAAGAATACAGGCACAAACACACACATAATTATATATATATAAATAATATATTATATATTATATATTATATATACAACTGACACTCAAATAATTAATATATATTATAATATAATATACTATACTGTAAATATAATATAATATAATATAATGCTTTACGCCTTTGATGGAATTTGATTTCTTAGTTTGTTACTTTAATATATAATATATATATATATACATATATACGATGGGCTTTTTAAGTTTCCATCAACCAAGTCCACTCAAACGCTTTGGTCGGCCCGAGGCTATTGTAGAAGACACTTGCCCAAGGTATCATACAGTAGACGTGGTTGGGAAGCAAGCTTCTTACTACACAGCTTCTTATTACACAGCAGTTGAATCGCTTCAGACGAGTCATAGGTGTCATCATATTTGTGTATCACTGTGTTTTGTCTTATCTATATTTATATATACAAACATGTGTGTTGCCTCTGCATATTTATATATTCTATATCCACTATGTAGTTTTAAAACTTTTTAACACATTGCCATCTTGTCTTTCATGTATTCTACCAGAAATTTCCCAGTTAGACTTGCCATTTCTAACGTTTTCACGCCTAACGTCTAAAGATTGGTGTCAAAACTATTAGCCGGATACACAATAATTATATTTATAAGTCTAAATCTAGAATCCGGGTTCAGTACTTACAAATATGTCATTAATTCGACATTGGTGTTTTCTTTTTCCTCAATCGTTATCATTATCTTCACAATTACCATAAGTATATTACTCCTAAACTCTCAAGCTTGTATTTAAATAATTTCTTGAAAAGATCCTTTTACAGACATATTTTTCATATTTGTGAATATACACTCTTAATCAATAAATATTAATGAATATTGATGTCGTCTTTAGGCTGGAGTCTCCTTTTAATGTGTTAAGTTGCTTGATCGAATTTTGAATCTGGTTGATAACCTGGTGGGCCCTCTTCGTTCTACAAGGTAGGAATCTTTGGTGCTTCGTTGAAATGTATCCCTTTAATTCTGAAAGCTTCTATCTTCGGACTGCTTCTGTCCGGAACTCCTCCAATGTCTTGTTTTCCTCTGGGCCTACAATATTCAGTTTTCTTTACATTTCTCTCTTTCTATAACGTTTGAATTTGTAAACCTCATTTTTCTCTTTCTCTATAGTCCCTTACACCAGTGCTTCTCAAACTATCTGATGTGGCGTACAAACAGTGTATTTTTCCAACGTGCCAGGAACCGGTAATATTTCTTAGTAATATTAATTTATACCGGAAGCAATATATATATATATATATAGTTGACTATTTTTTTTATATTATATTTATATTATAAACAATACATTACTACATATGCATTTTATAAGTATTTTATAATGTTTCTTTCTTTCCTGGAAACTCGCCGCATACCGGCAGCTGATGGCTCGCGGACCAGCACCACTTTGCGTAGCACTGCCTTACGCTACAGTAGATTCAAGCCTTCTTTCAGATGAAATCGTTGAGAAAACGCATATTCTTATATATTTATCCAGGGGATAATTTGTTCTGTAGGTTACAATGCGCAAAGTTTGCGACGACAAGGTACAGGATTTGTAGATAATATCGTAAAGTAATTTCGAGACAGTTACTTATTTATTCTTGATTATCTTTGTATTAAAAGGTATGTATGATGGTAAGTAGTTATGTATGTCTGTTTGAATGAATGTATGTATGTTCTTTTCTACATTTAATTATTTGAACTCTTCCTGTAAAAATGTAACTGGTTTCAAAATTGTTACAAATCCTCGCCGTTAGATTATAGCTAACAACACAGCGCCACCTTTTGAACGTGAGAGAAGTCTTCCACTTATAGATTGTATTTGTACAGTGCAAGTGAGCTAGTTTATTACTCTTTCTGAAAACCGTCGCTTTTCCAGATTGTCACTTGGGCATCTACTCACAAAACCAAGCGCACATCTGATTATTGGTATGAATATGATGAGAATACATGTTTGTATGTATTTAATTATGCGTTTATGTATGTATATAATGTATGTAAGAATGTATATATATATATATATATATATATATATATATATGAATGCCCTGTGCCTGTGAAATCTTGCATCCCTGCCGTAAGGCATTATTTCGACACACGCTAGCTTAATTTAATTCGTTCTTAGTCGAAAGACAACTGTTGTTATGTTCTGTCATTATTTTTATTGGATTTGTGTAACATTGTCCGATTTTTTTTTTCGTCCTTGTATTCGTATACATTCGCTGCTTTCTTCCAAGGAATCTAATGCTCTTAGCTTAGTTTTTCCTTGGTGCTGGCCAGAGTGGAGCAATCTCGAGTGTAATTAGCCGACATTGCGAAGATGATCTGGTACTCGACTGAGGAAAGAAAACTTCGAATGACTCGTTCTTGCTTTCTTTTTATCCTCTATCTGGATGTTTTGTTGTCCCATCTTTGTATCACCTACTTGTGCGGATGTTTTGCGTTCTTCTCCCATTTTGTATTTTATACATATACATATATATATATATATGTGTTTATTACCGGCATAATGCCTCTCCCAAGGTTTAATTGTATTTCTTTCAACACACGTATCCACATCAAGAATCTTGCACACGAAATACACATACGACATATATATATATATATATATATATATATATATATATATATATATATATATATATATATATATATATATATATATATGTATAATATGTGGATGATGAAGATTTCTGAGCATACGAGGTTCAATCTGTCCATGTGGTAAATAGCAAGTCTGACCTCGGAAAATTGCAGCGTTCCATCTTCTAGAAGAGATTTAAAATTCCTTATCGCACTGCGCAACAAAGATACACGCACAAACACAAACACGCACTCATGCACACATAAACTTACACACACTCATACACAGAAACACATACACAAAACATGCACACACTCATACATACACACACATGCACTTTTATTTTCGCATGGGTTTTTGTTTTACGCCTTCAATTCATTAATATCGTGTAAAGATCAGAAGGGTGATACGCAGAGTAAAAGTTTGACAACCATCGCTTTTACCAATATTTTAATATAGATGTCTCTAATTTCAGTATTTAGTATTCTCCTTAGTTCTCCTCGTTCACACCGCTCGTGTTTATATATATGTGTATGCGTGTGTGCGTACGTGTATGCCATGTATATTTGTATTCATATATTTATATAAGCATCCACACTCAGAAATGTGCATGAATACATAAACGTGCACATACACATACACAAACACACACACACACACAGATACAAATACATACTATATCTGTACAAAGAGAGAGAGAGGGGGTGGGTGAGATTAAGATAGATAGATAGATAGATAGATAGATAGAAATATATTATTTATAAACATATATTTATACTTATATATATATATATGTATATATATATATATATATATATATATATATATATATATATATATATATATATATATATATATATATATATATATATATATATATATATATATATATATATATATATATATAAATATGTATATCTAGATATGTGTATGTGTATATATATGTATATATGTGTGTGTATGTATATGTGTGTGTTTGTGTGCGTGTGTGCGTGTATCTATTTATATGTAAGATTCAAATCTCTCTTAATGAATATTATATGAAAATCAATAATATTCTTTTTATATTTCCGATTAATAAATAATTCTGTTTAATCTACTAATTAGTACTCTATTTATGTTTCAAGCAATCTAATCCGCTGATTCTATTTAATCTGTTTGTTGCTAGCCTTTCACGCATGTGGAAGTGGGAGTGGGATCGATAAATTATCAGTCAAATCCTCATGTCTAATATCATTGAATCACTGATGCGCTATTTGCTCTGTCTCCTCTTGTTAAACGTTGTATGTATCGACTCTGGTTCATCTGAAACAGATAGATGTATTACCACCACCCACCAGATGGTACATCGTTACACAACTGTCGTTGACGAGAGATGCGATTGGCAACTGAGGCGAGTGGGGGGGGGTCCAGGTGACAACGATGCAACCTCTACACGTCTGAATAAACCGCATTTGAAATCAAAAGCAGAGTCTCTCAACTTCTTCCTTCAATCATGCACATCTACCATCTTTAAATATCCTCTACCGAGATGGTTATTCGGGTCCGTACGATAATTAGCTTTTGTGTTTTTAACACAACACATCCCGGTCGAAAACTGCGCTACCTTAATTCTCAGCGGTGTGTCTACGTTAAGTATGCTATATAGATTGCTATTTTTATTTAGAGTAAAGTTTATTTGCCAACGTGGTATCAGTTTTGATTAGGACGGATGTTGCTGCTATTTAGCCTCAGGAAAACATCGTCTCGAGCTGGCTAGCGGACCACTAACTTTGTCCTTATATCTTTGAACACGGGAGTTAGTGTCCCCACTCAGCTCAAAGCAATATCTTCCCTTCATCAGCACAGAATAATTGATTACTGTTTCAATTGTGAGCACAGCGTGGTGGCTGTGGGGACCGGCATGCCAGAGAATATACCGAATGTCTCCTCTAACTCCCATAAAAGGTGACTAAAAGACGTCGAAGAAGGATTTGCACGCCAACCTCACACAATCCTCACCAGCATGGACTACCCAAACCAAATCTTTGGTTGGAGCAGGGGTTCCCAACCTGGGGTCCGCAAAGTTAGTACTGGGAGTCCGTGAATTAAATTCAAAATTTCATATACATGTATGTACATTGATTATATGAACCCCAGGGCTAAACATAGAGGGGACAAACAAGGACAGGCAAAGAGGAGATTAAGTCGATTACATCGACCCCAGTGCATAACTGGTACTTAATTTATCGCCTCCGAAAGGATGAAAAGCAAAGTCGACCGCGGCGGAATTTGAACTCAGAACGTAAAAACAAACGAAACACCGCTAAGCATATCGCACGGCGTGCTAACGTTTCTGCCAGCACGCCGTATTACGACGGACATAATAATAGTACTGTTATAGTTACTTTACTTATTATTATTGTAATTATTGTTGTAATGGCTATGGACCTCATAATATAATGGAGATATAACAACATAGTTATTGCTGATTTTATTATTTAGCTCCAAATCTTCTTTAATCAAGCCAGCCTATGACAAAAAATTCTGTGTGCATTCGTCACCCCTTTAAGTGGATACATTGCGATTACTTTACCAAAAGGATTCCTCCTTTATTCAAGACGCTGGTGTAGGATTCGCGGGAGTTTTAGCTGCTGGCTCTAGCAGCCACGTAGAGGCTCCCCCGTTTTCTCGCAGATAGTGTGGCGAGATACTTCATACGTGATCTATTTGATATATTCTTGCTTCAACTTCAAAGCAATCTGGTATCTCATATTCCTTCTTTTCATACCAATACTGTTGGATCAATAAGGATAGCGCAGGTCGTAATAATTGACTGAAGTTAGTTCAATCGATTAAACACCTTGCTTCCATAGTTAGCATCGAACCTTCTCATAATAAATATATTTGACCTGGTATTGCAGTGGTTGTAGTTGAAGTTGTTGGCATATGAGTTGCAATCATATTCACAATGATAGTACTTTCGCCATTGTAACGAGGATATCTTTTCCCCCGACACGCTTTGCTCTGATTTAAGGAAAATTTGGTTGCGATATCTGGCCGGTCGCATAAGCACATAAAAAATTCTTTCATTAAACCCTTCATATTGATGTTGATTTTGTTGACAGTCGTGACGCTGATGTTCGTGGTAGTCGAATGTATTTTTTGTTGATGTTTCAGATCTTCAACCCTAGGTCAATCGAGAGCAAGCAGATGGTTAAATTCATTCCAGCTCTCGCCATCCCATCCTACATTCAGAGTTGGTCTTTGTTAATCAAGAACCACGTTACCTAATCTATATTTTAATTATTGCAGTAGGGTGTGTGATTCAAGAAAGACTGGTTTCTAATTACAAGATCTTGCAACAAGGTTGAAGGCTCGTCATTAGCTCGTTGATGCTGTTGTCGTTATTGTCACTTGTGTTGTTGTGTTGGTGCTGGTGGTAGTGACATCGGTGGTAGCTATGGTGATAGTAATGATGGTAGGGGTGGTGTAGCTGGTGGTGATGATTGTGGTAGTGTTCGTGGTGAGTGTCGAAGCCTCACCCAGCAGATCTGTGAAAATGTTGTTCCAGATGTGGCCATATCACTTATTAATAGATACGTATGGATATGTTTGGTATGCTAATATTATCTAAACTTTAGGCGTAGGCTTCTATTTTGAGATGGATTTTACTGCTATTTCTCGATGGCCTACTGTCTAGATCAATGCTCTTTTATTGGCTTCCCTAAAACAGCGTTAACCAGCAGTGTTCCGAACGTGACCATCTCCCTTGCTTATACATACACTTGCATATATCAAATATATGTCATCTAACGCATCTGTCAATTTTTAAATACATTTTAGTGATTTAAGGTGGATTTTGTTGCTATTTCTAGCAGGTTTAATGGCTACATAGCTGCTCCTTTATTGGCTCCTATCATACAACGTTAACTATGTGACTATGATTCATATGGTCCCTTCTGTATATTCTTGTCTCGAGTTCAAAAGCAATCTCGTCTAATATTCTTTCCTTTCATATCAACGCAACTGGATCAATAACGGCATTGCATGTCATAATAATTGACTTCACTCAATTCAATCGATTAAACACCTTACTTCCATAGTTAGCAATGAACCTTCTGCTAGTAAATGTATTTGTCCTGGAATTGCTGCAGTTGTAACTGCCATCGTTGTGTGGTCTTTTTTTATTATTCTTTTTTATAGCTGAAGTAACGGCAGCAGCACGACAATCGCAAAATATATTCGTCAGCATGATACTAAACCTGTTATTTTTCTTTTGACTGAGGTATCTAATTGAACAGAGTTTTGTTTCATCTTTATAACACAAGAAACATATATAGATTGGTGTCGATGGCTGACTCTGGAAAAATACGTTAGCGTCGGCCAAACAAAGGTATATGAATGACTGTACATAATGCATACATACACCAAACGCTACCACTCCAAATTTTACACACACATACGTGGGAATGTCTGGTTTCATTTACAGACAAGAAGAAAAACTACTCAATACAGAAGAAGAGGATGAATAAATATTTGCAGTAGTAATGAGGTTAATCTAAATTACTAATCAAAGTTTGGTGAATGATGTAGAACGTGTAACTGATTTAAATGTAAAACAATTGGTGATTAGTCATTGAAAACTGTATAAACTTCTCCCAAGACACTTCACTAAAACAGAAAAGAAATATATTAAAGCAACCTTTTACAAATAGTCTATAAACATTGCATAGTTGTATATTCATACATAAATTCAAATAAAATGCAGAGTGTATGTCACACATACACACACAGACACACACAAGCACTTACCTGTACATAAGGTAGGAAAACATTATAGGCATACACAAGCACACGTGCGCAGTCACACACACACACACACACACACACACACACACACACACACACACACACACACACACGTACACACACACACACACACACACACACACACACATATATATATATACATATATATTTGTTTTTGTTTTTTTTTGTTTTTTCTTAAGTTTCAGCTTAGAGCTGCGGCCATGATGATGCATATATATATATATATATATATATATATATATATATATATATATATATATATATATATATATATATATGCATATACATTTGTATGCGGAGGGGTAGACATACACACAGAGAGGTTAATGAAAGGGAGTTAAATAAATGAGAGGGAATGACAGACTCGTTTAAATATATAGGTTTACTGATACTTATCTCAGCCTTCATCACTCCCTCTCACTCTCTCTCCCTCCTTCTTCCTCTCTCTCTCTCTCTCTATTTATCTGTCTATATCTTTCATATGTACATATGAGTGCGTGTGTCGGCGCAATCGCATATTTATACAAAGGTAAATATGCTTTTAGCTTGTACATGTATATATATACACACAAAGACACACACAATGAAAGAGAAAAGAGAGAATTAGATAGAGATATAATAGTAGAGAGAGAATGCAGAGAGAGTGACTTTTCCACTTTACCTAAGTTCTTGCAGTTAATAACAAGAATAATTTATATTCTGCCAGAGTCCCCATGGAATAGAAACGATAGTTTAAAGAGGAGACATGTACATTAGCTCAACATAAACGTTCCACATCTTTGGCCACAGGCAACCAGCAGCATATCACGCACAAAGTATATTCTTTATAGATAGGAGAAACTGTGAAATAAAGAGAGAATTCTTGTTGTTGTTTAATGCGTTTATTTTTGCTTTATCATTGAAAGTAGCTTATTTACATATATTTGTGCCTGTCCGGAGACATTCTAAACCATGTTGTATACAAGTATATGACATTTGGCATTTTATAGAAGTTAATGTTATGAGGTAGTTATATAATTTCTGAGGTAAAACCGAAGAAAGCTATCGTAATAAGAATCATGAACGACGTCATCGTGGTTTTCCTCCGCCTTCTCCTACTCTTGCCCCTCTTCCTCCAACCACTACTCCTCCTCCTCCTTTTCTTATTGCCATCACCACCATCATCATCATAAGTGTGATCATCTAAACACTTTTCGCCACATGTAAATAGTCGCAGACTTAATTATATTCTAAGAACATTTACTTACAGACACGTAGTTCTAATTTTCCCTATTGGTAAATCTTTTTCTCTGTGAGATGTCTAAGTTCAAGAAGGGGGATTTTTACCAAGTGTTCTCACACGCATCAGCGCATTCTATAACTGGTTCATATATCCAACTTGTAGGCGCGTACCTTAGTGTTGGACTCATGATCGTAAGGTTCTGGTTTTGATTACTGGACCGAACGAATCGCTGAACACATTTCACGTTGTCTCCGTCCAATCAGCTGGTGAATATGAGTAAAACCGCGATGGACCGACGTTCGTTCCAGGTGGGGGACATATACTCAATGAAACCGGGAAACTAAACCTTACGAGCTAGTGTGACCCGAGAAGGTAATTACCATTTTTACCATAAATTCCATCATCATTGGGCAGTCATCATCTCATGTTTGAATAGTAGCAGTCGATCCGTCCATATTTCACTTTCTTTTCTTGAATTATTATTTCTACATTATGCATTTAACGACATCTATCAACAACAATGTACTCGGTTGTACAATTGATACAAGTAACGAAACAAGCTGTTTTACTTCGTGAAAATTCAGAATATAAGCTCAATATAATTCATTCCCAGCGACGTTCTATCAACAAGGATCTCATATTTGTCTTGCCATCTTAATCAAATAGGTTATTCTGTTTTAATATTCAATGGCGATCGTTGTTGACACAGTGGCATGCAGCGTAACGAAGAAGATCGAAACTTTATTCAAACTAAATTGACGAGGCAAAAGTTCTACAATTAATGTCTTGCTTACAGCAGTGCCTTTGGTGACAACCACAGCTCGAGAAAGCGTTCATCAATATTTGTTCGACGCATAAATTAAGATGAAATCGTGCTGTATACACTTTGTATGAAACCAATAATTTCAACAATTTCAACAATTTGAGTAATGGGCAGAGGAATATTCATAAAGCCATAGAAAACCAGAATTCATTATAGTTTCCAACTTTTATAATTAATAGTTTACAAATCTGACTATTTCCATTATCTCACCTTGCAACCGGTAAAAACCTTTGTTATGAAGTGTTGTAAATTTATACACCTGTACAGATGTAGAGAAAAGTACAGAAATATTTAAAACATGCTTCCACGAATACCTTTAGTATGTGTATATATATATATATATATATATATATATATATATATATATATATATATATATATGTGTGTGTGTGTGTGTATCTCTCTCACTCTCTGTACGTGCGTGTGTGTATACAGTTTTATATATATGTTTGTGGGTATATATAAATGTATATGTAAAAGCTGAACGATGAAACTGAGTGCTCAACACCACATTGGTGAATATAATTTCTTTATTTGTAAATTAAGGTGACTATCGGTTTCATGTTACGAAAAGTTGGAGAATCTCCTAGTGTCTTAACAATTTTTCAAGCCAATGAAATAGAAAATGGTTTTCGCCTCCATTTTGGAAAACACTGCTACGTAAATAAAACAATAAATCAAGGAACGTTACTCTTCGGTGACATCTTTTAAATGTTTGTCTCTTTTGCATTTGTCGTTTGGGCAAATTGTATAGTTAACTTGTTTGCATTATTTTGGTTTTGTTCTGGGTGTAGGTTTCTTATACTTGTATGCTGAGGTAGTTCCTTGTGTGTGTGGAGTTTGCTTGCTAGGTATGTTCAGATTTCCACGTTCAGGAAAGGGGCTATGGTGATGGGAATATATATATATATTCATGTGTGGTTATAACTGTCTGAGCTAGTGTATAGCTTTGAGAAACACTGGTGTTCGCTGTTCCCAATATATCAAAGTATAGCTAACAATACAATATATAAAGATTAGCTTTTAAAATTGCGCTTGATTTGATAGATTACAAGCCTTGAAGACACCGGAACAGCTGACTGCTGTCCAATGAATGATACCAGTTTATAGCAAAAGAATACTCGGATTAAAAATCTATCACAAATGCAAGGATATTTTTCTGGAGGATTTGCATATCATAGGAATGCATCTTAACTCTATGTTATATAAGACAAGATTTCAATTTATGATGTGTTAAAAGTATTTCCATTCTATCTACTTACGTTGAGGATGCAGCATATCCACTTTCATCGTCATGTATACATAGGTTGATAGTGTGACCTTCATAGACCAGGAGAGATTTTCTCTAATATTGAATCGACACATAAGTCAAAATTACAATGTCCGTCCACTCTTCGATGCAATTTTAACAACAAAACAGAGTGAAGGATCATCGTGCATAAATATCTATATAATCGATGTTAATTGAGCATGAACTGGTAAAATTGTCCAGCCTATTAGGTAAATAAAATATGCAAGAGTGATGGCTTGGTATCTATTTGAAACTAATCTTCTATTTATCAAATACAATTTGTACGATTATGTGATTAAAATAATAGTCATTACATATTTTTCTTTTATTGCAACAAATTTGGCTTACAGCTGTTTCCAGTAGTCATTAAAGGTACATTTCTGATAGCTTTACTGAATTGGTCTCTTGATCAACTGAGGAAAATTAAACGGCCTAACAGAAATTAATATTACCTGCATCAGGGCCATTTCTGGTTTAAAAAATGTAGAACGCTGAAGAAATATTCCTTCATATTCTAATATAATCCCCCTACAATGATCGATAGCAACAGCACCAAATATCACAGTCTTAGATTGTGTATAAAAAGCCCATGTCAAATTTCAGCACAACAGTTGGAGGGTATCTAACCTACATACAAAGTAAATATGATAATGTTTGTTGACCTGACTACAAAAAAAAAAATGTTTTATGACTGTCCGTCTTCCACATGTTAGCAATACAATACCCTTGGTTCTGTTAAGGAAGCTATTCCTCTGTCATTTCCTTACTTCTCTCACACCTTTATAACATGTCTTCCTATGTTCTCTATTCTACTTGCATCTTTCCATCTTTTCTTCCCACCTCCATGCACTCACAATTCCTTCAAAGTTCTGGTCTGTTTTGATTTAGAAATGTCTCCGATGTAAGTAGCATTAATATATTTAGGTCGTTCAGTTTTTCTCAAATGACCAATAGACCAATTGAGTAAACGTATCAGTAATTTACCTATAAGGAGTACTGGAAACAGCTGTAAGAAAAGATTTGCTACGGCAAAGGATAGATATGTAATGACCACTATTTTTAACTTTTATTTTATATAATCACTCTTTGTATCAACAACTTTGTTTGGAGTCCATCCACGGATTTACACTATAGAATTGTGATGAATCATAACCTTGGACCCCGGCCTAAGAATAACAGGAGTTCTTCTGTAATCTAAACAATATTGTTAGTCTGGTGTGCCAACAGAGAGCTTTTGAAGTATTTTGCCAGGACTGATAATCACTCTGTATTAGCCATATAAATGTGCGCGCGAGTGTGTGTGCGTGTGTAGTAGTAGTAGTAGTAGTAGTAGTAGTAGTAGTAATTGCATATATGTATATATATAATACATATACATGTATATAATATATATATAATATAATATACGTATAATATATATATATATATATATATATATATATATATATATATATATATATATATATATATATATATATATATATATATATATATATATATTATATATATATACGCACATTTATACATGTATCGATCTTCAAACAACCATAGTAGTGAAAATATCAAAACCTCATTACAACGTAACTCCGTGTTACGTTACCTGTTTCATAAACGATTATATATAGCAAACGCAGAGGAATTTACCGTCCATGACAGTTGTATACTATTATCATATTTTAAATATTTCTCAGTTAATAACTCACTGTAGCGCGTTATTGAATTTGATAAACATGTATGCACGCATACCTGAGCGTGCACATATCGTGCATTCATGCGTGTCACGATGTTTGTGTGCATATGCATACACATACACACATACAGAATATATATATATATATATATATATATATATATATATATATATATATATATATATATATATATATATATACATATATATATACACGCACACATATAAATACTCACACAAATCTAGTTAGATTTTGTTAAACAATAGATGTTATTCATTACATATTTCGAACCATAACTACTTTTTTATTCCACTCCTGTGTGTAATAATTTCAGCTAGAATAACTTTTAAAACAGCTAGCAGAAAATCATTGTTATCATAGAATTCAAATCTTAACGGAACTCGAGAACCAAACATCTTTAGTCAGTCAGTTATTTCAGGCTTTTGTGTATTTTGATGTATTTCTAGATTGCTAAAGGCTATTTTATAGCGCAGTAACTAATGACAACAATCCTACTGTCCCTTACACTCCCTCTTTGTACCTCTCTTTTTACATCTTTTTTCATCACATATTTAATACATTAACACACATCATGTATATATATATATATATATATATATATATATACAGAGAGAGAGAGAGAGAGAGAGAGAGAGAGAGAGAGAGAGAGAGAGAGAGATACACACACAGATAGATACCTAGATAGATAGGTAGATAAATAGATAGATAGATAGATAGATAGATAGATAGATAGATAGATAGATAGATAGAGAGATAGATAGATAGATAGATAAGCAAAACAGCTACTTATAAGATCTCAAGGAGAGATAGATTAGCAACGTATACTAAACAGTAAAGTGAGGCGCCACATCAAGATAGCGGATGAATGTTACTACTAGTTTAACCCCGGGCGGATTCTCCGCCACCTGGTTTTCGGTGTAAGCTCTACACTCTTTATGTACAATATATCACTAGCAGAGGCAGTGAACCGCTATTAACCTCCAACAGCAGACAGGGGCGCTGGACCTGCCGGTTTCGATCTTGGCTCATGTTAGCCGCGCACACCTGCACAGTGGTGTGTAGTTAAGATCCGTTTCTGCCAGCGATATATTGTAAACAAAGTGACCATCGGTCACTGATTTGCAACAAGCAAAATAGCTAGTTATAAAATCTCTGTTGGGGAGGGGTAGCAGTTCCCCCTGCTAACGATGTATTATACATAAAGGGTGCAGATCTTGTACCGAAAACCAGCTGGCGGAGAAGCCGCCTGGGGTTAAACTAGTAATTCATCCGTCACTTTGTCATGGCTACTCGCTTTACTGATGGATAGATAGATAGATAGATAGATAGATAGATACATACATACATACATACATACATACATACATATATAGCATCGAAGTCAAAGATTTACTAACGGTGACAGGGAATGTATATCACCTGAGGAGATAGAACTGGATCTCATTATACAGGTAAATCGTTGCTTAATTTAAATCCTATGCTATATCGAAACATGTGTAGTGCTTATTAAATAGCTGCCTAACCGTACTCCTTCTTGTTGACTCTATTTTTTCAATATTCAATTCTATATATATCATATATGTATATATATACATACACACTCACAAAAACAACCACACACTTACACACGCACACGACGTATATATATATATATATATATATATATATATATATATCATGCTACATTAAATAACATACGCATAACATACGGTGATCTTGCATTATACAGCCGACAGCACAGTATGAGTTATTTGTAAAATATTTCGTGTTGTTCCGAATTGAATAAATCTCTCTCTTCCTCTCTCTCTCTCTCTCTCTCTCTCTCTGTCACTCTCTCTCTCTCTCTCTCTCTCTCTTTCTCTCTCTCTCTCTCTATCTCTCTCTCCCTCTATGTATATATATACACATATATATATGAGTAAAATTGTTGAACAGCCTTCGTGTATAGGTTTACTCCACTGGAGTAACTGTAGGTCTCAGAAGCAGCATTTGTGTATGTCATAAGTAACCCTGCTATTTTGAGCGCTGCAAACATCATATGGTGGACCACTGGTTGCTATTTATTTCTTAAAGTCTTATTCACGGTCGTAGCCTTTTCATTCGAACTGCCAAACTTTGGACTTGTCTTCTATCTCATTATCTTTCACCTTGGTATAATCTGAAATCTTTCAGTTCTGAAGAAGATTGCATAATTTTTTTGCATCTACTTCTTCGTTAGCCACTTACACTAGGTGACTTCTCACCTTGTTAACGACGTTCCAATTTTTAAAAAAGTGCCACCCTCCTACATCGAAAATCATTTAGTAGTTGCTTCTGACATCTACAGTAACTCTAGTGGAGTAAGCTCATACAAAATGGCTGGCATGCTATGATCACAGAGTGGGGTGCGCTATTACATCATCCTGTGTAATCAAGGGATCTTGATAATTGATAATAAATACTCGTATATCCAATAGCATTGTTTATACGTGTATACAGTCAAACGTAAATGTTCCAAACATATTATCCAAACATATTATCCAATAGAATGTTTTAACAGGCTACGTATACATTTATATATATTTTTGTAGGAGCCTAACGCTACAGTGAGAATATTTCCAAACATACGTTCAGGCTACACACACATTTTTAAATCGCGAAACTCTAAATAGAGTAACTTTGACATGAATACATGTGCATGTACAGTTATCTTCATATATATATATATATATGTATATATATATATATATATATATATATATATATATATATATATATGCGTGCATGTGTGTCTGAGTGCGTATACGTGAATGCTTGTGCGTTGGTGTGTGTTTATGTTTGGGTGTGCGTGCGTATTAAGGAAAATTTTGTGATCCAAAGTTTAGGCGCCAGAAGGGTCATACATGAAGAGAATCTGTGCAGAAAGACTGGTTGAAACATCGCGTTCAGTGAAATGTGTGTCTGTTACTATCGATCTGATTAAGCACACACATACACACACACACATGCGCGCGCGTACCCGCAAACACAGACACACACATAGAAACAGATATACATGCACACACACGTGTATATATATATATATATATATATATATATATATATATATATATATATATATATATATATATATATATATATATATATATATATATGTACGTTTATGCATGTATATAACCATGTTCATGTACATTTGTATATAGAACGCTATAGCTACGAACATGTATATTATGCATATATAAGTGTATATATATATATATATATCTATATATTGATATCTGTGTGTGCATGTGTATGTTGTGTATGTACGTATTACGTACCTATGTATGTGCTGATATGCGTATGTGTGCATGTGCGTGTGTTAACGTGTAGGTACGCATGTGTGAGTTAAATCTTGTACTTTATGTACACGAGGAAAATTCTGAAGCTAATTTTATTCAGATGTCTGCAGAATGACTAAAGTTCAATAGCTTCAACCTCATTCTATATTCAACTCACAAAGCAATTTTCCAGTTTCTTCGAAAATATGAGCAGCTGTTGCTTGGTTTTCTTATTAATTACATGCGCACCTCCAGCGAAATGTCCAGTTTGCACACAAGCGGATGTGATTTTAATTTTAGTGAGAGGGAAAAAAATGCAGTGTTTATAGAAATACTAGGAATTAGGAAAGTATTCACTATCAGATACAGTCAATCGTTGTTGGTGTTTTTTTCACGTCTCTTTTGTTCGGATTATTATTAGTAGTAGTAATAGTCGTCATGCAGCAAGCTGGAGGATCATTTGTACGCCGGGCAAAATATTTCGTGGTATTTCAGCCGTCTTTACGTTCTGAGTTCAAATCCCACCGATGTCGACTTTACATTTCGTACTTTCGGAGACGATGAAATAAGTAGCTGTGGTCCATGTAATCGACTTATCTCCTGCGCTAAATTTGCTGATCTTGTGCGAATATTTGAAACCATCATTAATTATAGTAATAGAAATAATGGTTTCAAATATTGGCACAAGGCCAGTAACTTCGGGGAGGTGTGAAATCAAAAACAGTGGACGCTGTGCTCAACTGGTGTATATTTTATTGGACGAGGGTGAAAGTCAACCTCGCAGTATTTGAACTCATATCATACAAATAGACGAAATACCGCTACGCTTTTTGTCGGGTGTCCTTACAGTTCTGTGTGCTTACAGTTCGGTGTGCTTGCAGTTCTGCCAGCTCGCCGCCCCTAATAATAATAATAAGGAAATCCTTCGTTTTAACTCAACGAAAGCAAAACAAAAAATCGGTTGTTTCCATGACACTCGACAATTTACTTCGGATATCTTCGTAACAGTTGCGGTGTGACAGCCATGCACGCACGCACGCACACACACACACACACACACACACACACACACACACACACGCACACAGACAAGAACAAGCACGCACACACACACAGACACACAGGCATGAACAAGCACGCATACACAACCCATTAAATTTCTTCCCCTCCGCCTATTTTAGCAGCTGTCACGGAGGTCACGAAGATATCCGAAGTGAATTGTCGAGTCGTCACGGAAACAACCGACTTTTTGTTTTGGTTTCGTCTAGTTAAAACGAGGGATTACCAACAGTAATTATAATAGATTCAAATTTTTGCCGCAATGGCAGCAGTTTTGGGTGAAGGGATGAGTCGATTACATTGACTCCGATGTTTCCCTGGTGCTTAATTTATTGACCCCGAAAGGATGAAAGACCGAGTCGACCTCGCGGGGATTTGAAATTAGAACATAGCTACGGGCGAAATACCATTAAGCAGTACGTCCAGCGTGCTAACAATTATGCCAGCTCACCGCCTTATAATAATAATAATAATAATAATAATAATAATAATAATAATAATAATAATAATAATAATAATAATAAGGATCTTTTTTAAAACGGGGGCCACATGTTTCATTAATGTTTTACGTAGTGTTTTTGGTACCGAAAGACTTTCAAACTTCGTATACTTATCTATTTTGTGTTATAGAACAGAAAAATATTTTTGTATTCGAATTTATTTCATGTAAAAAATTGTCTTATTTCGATAATTTCAACCAATCACTGACAAGTATTCAGTTGTTTATATTTACTCCTTTGGCTGATTAAGCCATAGCTTCGTTTTATTTGCTTTTTTCATTTTAAATTTGCTTTTTTCATTTTCTTTTTTTTTTCTTCGTTTTATTTGCTTTTTTCTTTTTAAATTTGCTGTTTTACCCTAACCCTAACCCTAACCCTATCACCGATAGAATTGTTTCAGAATCGTTTCTTTATGTAGTCGGCACTTAATGTATATCGGCTGAATGGACGTCAGTGATTGGTTGAAATTACAGAAATACGACAACTTTAACATGGAATAACTTAGGGATTTCTTTATTTTTTAAGAAGACTAAGAGAAAAATATGTTTTATATGACACATTCT
>NC_142935.1:66208219-66225719 GCF_046866305.1 Octopus bimaculoides
ATATATACTTTCCCTATCTCTCTACTTCTTATAAATTAAATTATTCCATGTGATATAATATAATGCGATGTATTAAATATATACTACTGTCATATTTTTATTGCGTATTGAAGATAGCCAAACAGATCGAAATAACAGATGTATACAAATATTAAGGATTGTATAATTCCAACGTAAGGAAAACAAGAGAAATTGTATGTACATAACAGCATAAAGATATTCACTATATCGTTCCTTTTATTTCACTAAAAGGGAAAATTACATTCTTGCCAAGAATATTTTCTATTGCGCAATGGATGTGAAATGAATAACCAATTGGTATAAAGCTTAAATACATGCATACATAAATACATACGTACATACATACATACATACATACATACACACACACAAACATACATACATACATACATATATGCATGTCCAGATATGCAACTATATGCATGAGATTACATACATAAAACGGACAAATCTAAACATACATACATACATACATGCATGCATATATGCATGTCTAGCTATGCAACTATATGCATGAGATTACATACATAAAACTGACAAATTTGCACATGCATACATACATACATACATGCATGCATACATACATACATCCGTTTCCTATTGTTGGCGTTGAAATTCCAATGAAGGAGACTTGGATCTAGGGTTGGAAACGGGTTTTTTCTCTATTGGCAAGAAATATTGAAATAAACTGAAAAATGATAAAAATGCTAACACAGATATACACATAGAAACATAAACATGCACGTGGTATCAATTAGTTCAGGAACTAGTTTTGTAGCACGCCAATGGATGGCAGCACATGGTTGCATACGCACGGAGAGATAGTAGTCACATTCATGAGACAGTGTGCCGAGTGACATCCTTGTGTTTACTTCGCAAGTTGTGAAATTTGTCTTTTTGTGATCACATGTAAGCTGTAGTCTGCAATTTTTGTCATGGACAGGAAGTTGGAACAAAGAACCAACGTTAAATTTTGCGTTGAACTTGGGAAATCTCATACAGAGACATTGAGCATGATTTGGTAAGATTACTGTGACGAGGTAATGGGTCGTACACACTATTTAGAGTGGCACGGGTGCTTCAAAAGGAAAGGTGCGTCAAAGCCGTAGATCAAACATGACCATGGTCATAGCTTTTGTTTTGTTTTTTTTTTGTTTTTTTACATATGCGGTATTGTGCATGGTCCAGTCCGTCAAGTGATGTTTTGAAGTGTTTGAGGGAGGACATTCAACAAAAGCGACCGGATCTGTTGAGCGAGAAGAATTGGGTACTTTACGCTATAAAGATATATATAGTGGAGGCGCAATAGCTCAGTGGTTAAGGCAGCGGACTCGCGGTCGGAGGATCGTGGTTTCGATTCCCAGACCGGGCGTTGTGTGTGTTTATTGAGCGAAAATATCTAAAACTCCACGAGGCTCCGGCAGGGGATTGTGGCGACCCCCGTTGTACTCTTTCGTTCCAACTTTCTCTCACTCTTTCTTCCTGTTTCTTAAGTAACGCTGCGATGGACTGGCGTCCCGTCCAGCTGAGGGGGAACACATACGCCATCGAAACCGGGAAACTTTGCCCATGAGACTGGCTAGGGTTTGAAAGGGCGCATAAATAATAATAAAATAAAGATATATATATATATATATATATATATATATATATATATATATATATATATATATATATATATATATATATATATATACATATTTATATGCGTATATACATAAATATATATATTACACAACATATATTGCCATCTAAAAATCAATATGTAAGAACAGTAGGCACTCGCAATATCTTTCCATAGAGCGGGTAACTCACTGTACAGCCACAAGCTATCTTTCATATTGTAAAACTCAGTCGGGAGTTTCTCACCCAACACCACATGTTAACGCTTCCGCACCCATGCTATTTGCCAGATTTAGCACCACTTCCTTAAGATGAAACTGTAGCTCAAAGGTCGCCTTTTGAAAACCATTGTCGATATTCATAGCGAATCGCGGAATGTCAACGGTTCGGTAACGGAAAATGACTTCCAAGCCGAATTCCAAAGGTGCAGGAACACTGAGATCGGTGTATTATTCGCGAGATCACTATTTCAAATGAGGTGATGATACAACTTAGGTAAATGAGCTGTCTTATTAAACACGACTAGCAAATACCTATATACATACATACATACACACATACATACATACACACACAAACACACATACGCACGCATAAACATATATGTGTGTATGTATGTGTATATGCATATGTATATACATATATAGATACATAGATATGTGTGTGTGTGTGTGTGTGTGTGTGTGTGTGTGTGTGTGCGCGCGTATGTATATGTATATATTTTAGACAAAGTACCAGAAATTCTTTTAGTAAAATTAAAACATCTCTTTTAATCAACACTGACAGATAACAAGCTGATTTCATTCCTGGACAGAATACGCTGGAATGTTCCTAATACGAACGAAACACATTCCAATTTGTTGGCAGCAACTATATACACACACACACACACACACACACACACACACACACACACACACACACACACACACATATATATATATATATATATATATATATATATATATATATATATATATATATATATATATATATATATATATATATATATATATCATATATGTATAAATATATATGACGTACACACACACACATATATATATACACAAATTCAATAGGGTATTTAAATACCATTTGCTATGATCAAGTATATATATATATATATGTGTGTGTGTGTGTGTGTGTGTGTGTGTGTGTGTGTGTGTGTGTGTGTGTGTGTATGAAGGTGTGTATGTATATAGCCATAAATAGATAGATAGATAGATAGATAGATAGATAGATAGACAGACAGACATGTATATGCATATGTATATATAGTGGTGGGGGTGCTCTGCACGCGTTCATGAAAGTAGCCGTGAAATAGCTAGTTTTCGACATCATGTCATAACCCAAAATACCATACTCAGACTCTCTTTCTCTCGCACATACACCGTATCTATATACACAACTCCAAATATACTCATACACTTATATACAAACCCATTTCCACAGTCATCCACTTCCATGCATGTCTATTTATATATAATTTGTTTTTGACATGAGTTGAGGAGTTTTGTCGAGATTATTTTCTGTTTATCAGATAATATACATTCAAGCCGTACTTCTAATTTGTGACTGTCTACCTTCTTTCTGTCTGTCTATTTATCTAACCAGCTCACCAACCGTGTATATATATATATATATATATATATATATATATATATATATATATATATATATATATATATATATATATAACTTGTGTAAGTTTTACATGACAGTTTATTCTACTTATACGCTTGAACAAGAAGTCATGCAAATTTAGATTCCAAGTCAAAATTAATTATATTATATAGCAGATTCTAGTATCAGTTTTGAGATTCCTGATCTTTAAATCTCCTGTTTTTATCCTGAAACATGTCTCCCTATAACACCTTACTTTAGAAATAGAGTAATAGTTGTCACGGTAGACATTACCAAAGCAAATATTTCTGGAATACATAAAATCAGCCCAGTTTTTGCCAAGCTGAAATCATACGAATCTTGTGATCTAATAGGAAGACGTTCTAAACATTTATGCCATTCATCCAATTGATATTAGAGACACTCCTGCAACTTTGAAAGCTCCCGACGAGAATGGACAGTTTTATTGCGAACTCACCCATGACACATTCCATTGTGATTTCTGCTTCAAGACGGTGTTTGTAATGATATGGTCCCGCTAGGAGCTGCAGTCGAAAGTCAGCATTAGAATCGCCCATTAAAATAAATTTTCCCCCTGGAGCACACTGTTATTTTCAGAGATTATAGATCACATATTTAGATTAAAAGGGTTCATCACAGCGGGAACACATACACTAAAAGGGTTCATCACAGTGGGAATACACACGATCAATAAACACTCACAATGCCCGGTGTGGGGATTGAAACTGCCATCTTAAGACCGCGAGTCCGCTGCCTTAACCATTGGGCCATTGCGCCTCCACGTGAATTCACTAATATAGCATTAGTTAAGTTAAAACGTGAAGGCCTAGTGGTTGAGGTGTTTGCATACAAAATCGTGAGTTTGTGGTATGGATTCTCCGAGTGGACAGCACGTTGGATTCTTGATCAAAACACTTCACTTCATGTTGGACAAGTCTCCTGAGCTGCATATGAGTTCCAACAATAGGCATCCTGCTCTGGGAAAGTTTTGTAATCTCAGTCATGGAAACCGGGTTTCGCTCCGGCATTATCAGTTCCAGAGCACACGACATTGAGTTGTTTTAAAAAGTAACGAATTTTAAGCCTCTACAAGTGATACTACTACTGACTTCTTCTCTTGTATAAACACCTTCATGAATCGAATTTGGCATCACTTGGATCATTTCTCCAGAGGTGCCCCGTTTTCAATATATATATATATATATATATATATATATATATATATATATATATATATATATATGCGAGTAAAAATAAATACAAAAAAGGTGGGGGTTTTTTGTATGATTGTGTATAGAGGAATATAATATTTTGCTTAAAAGAGTTCCAACACTGTCTGTTTTTTATGTATATATATATATATATATATATATATATATATATATATATATATATATATATATATATATATATATATATATATATATATATATATATATATATATATATACGCATATAAATATTCATATATATGCTTATTTATATTTATGAATATATATGTGCGTGTATGTGTGTACACACACGTGCTTATACAGGTATATATTCTAATGCTTATTAATATTCAGGATTTGTAGTGCAACAACAAGCACAACATATAAGTTATTTCCTAAAATTCATACATCACTCGAATTTAATCAATCTCTGCGAATCTTGAACTTTTTACATACATTATTTTACTGTTTCAAGCGCACCGCACACTGAACAACTTTGCAATAATTTTCACCTCATCGACATATTCGAAAACGACTGAAAAGCAAAAATGAAAGGCCGCCATTTTGTAGATCATTCAATGATTCTATTCTTTTCCTGTAAATACCAATCAAGTATTAGTTATATCGAATATTATGATTACTAAGCTTATTCTATGCTGCTTGTATTCGGGCTAAAAATTGCTACAACTCATACTCCTTCTAACGAATAAACACAACTCACATATATTATGCTGCTTATTTCCTGATGCATACATAATTCTAAAGGCGGCGAGCTGGCAGAATAAAAAAAGGCGGCGAGCTGGCGGAAACGTTAGCACGCCGGGCGAAATGCTTAGCGGTATTTCGTCTGCCGCTACGTTCTGAGTTCAAATTCCGCCGAGGTCGACTTTGCCTTTCATCCTTTCGGGGTCGACTTTGCCTTTCATCCTTTCGGGGTCGATTAAATAAATACCAGTCACGCACTGGGGTCGATATAATCGACTTAATCCGTTTGTCCGTCTTTGTTTGTCCCCTCTGTGTGTAGCCCCTTGTGGGTAGTAAAGAAATAATACATAATTCTAAAGTAACGTAATTTCCATTTTTCACTATTTTGTGTATTTCTTTAGGTTTCGTTTTCTCTTTCCTTTCCCGTATTTCATCCCCCCACCCACGCTCTATTTCTCATTATATAAAACGGAACTGTGTCGTGTAATATATAATGAAGGGATCGTGTAGGAAAGAAAATGAAGGTTACAGAAACAGGTCAATATCATTTAACACACGTAAAACTCAGCTGGGAAACAAACGTAAAATTCAGTTGGGAAACCAACATTTCTAGAATATTCTAAAGAATTTCTCTAATGCATTCTCCAGAAGGTGCCAGAATTTCGAAAAGACCCACAGTTTTCCTTCCTCCTACTATCTCCCGTACTCTAAAAATGTTCACCCCCTTCTCATCTACATTTCAGTTTTTTCGCTTGCTACTTCCATCTCTGTCTTTCAGTTTGCGGTTCGTGTTTGCAACACAAATAGAAACTAAAGACTTGAAAAAAGAAAAGGAAAAAGAAAAGCATAAAAAAATATAATAAAAACAAACCAAGCACCGACTCTATTATAACCAAACCAAATTCCTAAACTAATCTCATTTTTTTTTTTTTTTTTGTATTTTGTAATATTCTTTACTTTTCCTGATCTTATTACAATCTTCTTCCTTTGCATTCCTCTCTTACACCTTATCTATTATAGTTTAAAACGTCTTTCCTTTCGTTTCTTTTACTTCTTTTGAGTCCTTTCAGTTTTATTTTCGGTCTTTTACGAGAGATGGTCGAACCTACTTATGTCCCTAAACTGGTCTGAGTTGAAATTATAATTATGTTACCTTAACTCGCCGTCCATTAAAGGTTTTTAAAGTTGAGTCCATTGAATTACGTGTAATATCACGGCAGGCACCTAATATGTGACAACTTTTGTGTTACATTTCATTATGCCATTCCATAGAATTACATTCAATGGAAGGGCAGAAGGGAAATAACAAGGGTGAGAAGGAACAGAATTAGAATACTACTACTACTAATAATAATAATAATAATGATAATAATAATAATAATAATAATAATAATAATAATAATAATAATAATAATAATATTCAAAAAAATATTCAGACAAATACATAACAAAAACACCAGGACTTACAAATATATATAACATACAGAAAATTGCACTACTGGGTACTGCACACATTCTACGCAAAACACTTTCAATACAGTAAACATAAGAGCACCACAGCAAACCACAGCACATACCCAAGGCGCACAGAGCTGCGCTCGGTAGTGAAGTGAAAGCACGTTATAAAAATAAAACTACTGAACAATAATAATAATAATAATAATAAACTAAATAAGGAAAAAGACGAGCCTGACAGGCAGAGATTGAGAGTGACAAAGAAGGACAAAGATTTTGTATTAAGAAAGTAAAGCTGTAGAGCTTGGGAGAAATGAAGGTGAAATGTCAAACGGAGAATAGGAGGGGGAGTGCGAGGAAACTTTTGTAACTATACATGTATTTGTATGTCTATTAATCTACTCATACACACACATGCATATATGAGTGTGTGGTAAGAAGCTTGCTTCCCAACTACATTGCTCCGGATTCAGTTTCTATCGTAGCCTCGGTTCGACCAACACCTAAGTGGACTTGGTAGACAGAAACTGAAAGAAGCCCGTCTTCTGTATATATATATATATATATATATATATATATATATATATATATATCTGTGTGTGTGTGTGTGTGTGTGTGTGCGCGTATATATATATATATATATACAAATATAATATAGGATAATCAGTAAGTTGTCAAAATAGAACTCGGAGTTTTAAATGCCGGAGCTAAAAGCTTCGGGGCATTTTCTTCGGATATTTTTGACGATAGACGCTATAACAAAAACCGTTGAATAAAAGAGAAGTTACTCTAATAGGCATGAAAAATATAAAAGATATAAAATATAAAAACTAAGAAATACACGCAACCACATTCTCACAATAGATAGAAACCTTCTGAGTTCGTAAAAACTACATACGTACACACACAGACATGTATGTATATATATGTGTATATATATATATATATATATATATATATATATATATATATATATATATATATATATATATATATATATATATATATATATATATATATGTCCTTTCACACATTATTACATTCTCATATACACATCTCTCTCTCTACACACACGCATATACATATACATGTATAAGCATATATATGTATAATTATACACACACACATACGTATGTATAAATACGCAACTTCGTCCTCACATAGATATATGCCTACGCTAATGCTAGATATTTAAACAAATATACTCATACACGAATGTAAACATATATGCAAGCGTATGTATATACATAAGCGCATAGAGGAAGAAGGCGGAAAAGAAGGGTGAATAAGAAAGGAAAGCAGGTGTTATGATAGTAGTACGATGTTAAATGGTCAAGTGACCCTAAAAGTGGCTCGTTATGGATTATAGCAGTGATTGGGACTGTTTTTTAATGATTTCTTGGAAATCTCTTCAGTGTATCATTTTTAATATTTGCATGTGTGTTTGTGTTATACCTGATGCATGCGCTAACCTGCTCTGGGTGTCAAGAGCAATACATAGGTCAGACAGAAACAGTCTACGTAAAAGAATGGCTCTGCACAGATCCCAGATCAAAATTCCCCAAGACAAAAAATAAAAAGTATTCAGCCAACGTATCGACATTTGCACCAATAACAAAATATCCAAGCTTCAGAATTTTTCCCCTTTACCAATTCAGAGACGATACAACCTGTAACCAACGAAATAGTAAAGAGACTCTCTTTATTACAAAATAGAGACCCCTCTTGAACGCGTCTACAACAAACGACATATCCACCATGGCCTTAGACTAACACACACACACGCAAATATTAAAAATGATGCACTCAAGAGATTCTCAAGAATTCATTAAAAAAACAGTCCGAATCACTGCTATAATCCATAACGAACAACATTTAGGTCACTTGACCATTTAACATCCTTCTACTCTCATACCAGCTGCATTCTTTCTTATTCTCCCTTAGAACCCACAATATGATAGAAGACATAGCGATAGTGTGAAGATAGAAGACCTACAAAAATCAGCATTACTTGAAACTGCAAGAATTATTCGCATAGTTCTTGAAGCATGACCAGTAAAGCAGTGTCACCTTAATCTGTTGGCTGTGGACAGCTGACACTTTTCGTTATACCCATCAAACTAAGCTGTGAGTTTTTAACAAATAATAACAACAATAAATAATAATAAAAATAAAAATAATAATAATAATAATAATAATAATAATAATAATAATAATAATAATAATAATAATAATAATAATAATAATGGGAACACAAACCACCCCCAGTACTTGAAAATGATCGCATTGCACTCCTCTGGAACTTCACCATTCAAACTGACAGAAAGATAGACGCAAATAGGCCAGACATCATACTGAAAGACTTCAGACAAAAATCATGCCTCCTCATTGATATGACTGTCCCAATCGATATAAATGTATCTGTCAACACCTACCAAAAACTGAGCAAATATAAAGATCTTGAAATAGAAATTAGCAAAATGTGGAATCTGAAGACGAAAACAATACCTATTGTCATAAGTGCCCTGGGAATGACAGCGAAACGGGCTGATTACTATCTAGCTCAGATACCAGGAAACCCCAAAATGGCTGAAGTTCAAAAGATAGTGCTCATGGGAACTGCCCATATCCTACGTAAAATACTGTCTATGTGATCTCAAATTTTAAAGCAAACACATAATTTTCTCTGGTTTCTTAAACATTCACTTGAACAAAACTGAACAAATCCAAATATATGGTACCCTAGGCATAACACCTACATGAAATTCTAACTTGTTGTCTCTTGAGGTCTCTGGGTGAGACTTGGATCCAACTTGTACAAATGCAAAACAAAAGTCAAACATAAAATAATAATAATAATAATAATAATGATAATAATAATAATAATAATAATAATAATAATAATAATAATAATAATAATAATAATAATAATAAAAATGGGTATATTGGGCTTCGCATATTTGTACTCCAGTGTCACTTTAATGGCATGCGTTATTCTCATGCAATAATGAGAAGAATGATTGCAATAATGCTCCCACACATATATATATATATATATATATATATATATATATATATATATATATATATATATATATATATATATATATATATATATATATATATATGTATGTATATATGCATACATACATATATATGTACACATATAGAAATACATATATATATATAGACATATATATATATATATATATATAGTAAATGAGTATATGCATATATACGTACATGTATGTGCGTACCGACATCCACCTGTATGTATAGGTGCATATCTGGGTACAGGACATTGCAAACAAAACATAGACGAGAAAACACACAAGCCACATAAAGAACATTCTACTTCATCAGCTACCCCCGTTTTAACACCGGCGTTTCGAAGAGCTGGGCAGGACGCATCGTTAAAACGGCTCTTCCCATGGACCGCAAATTAAATTTGTATACACAAATTAAATCTTGCCATGGAGGAATGTAGTGGCGGACAAAAAAACAAGACAGGAAAACAAACAGAAAAGGCTTTACGGCCAGACGAGAAACGTTATGTGTGTATGAACTCTGTGAAGCACGAACTTGAAAGGGACGAAGTAGTTCGCGTATTTGCTCGGCGATAGCCAAGGAAGAAAAAGATTATTGACCGGAAGCATGTGACCATGCCGGTGTAAGGGGAAGAGAGAGAGTGGTAGAGGGAGAAACAAAGGTAGGAAGTAGAAGAATAGGTGAGCAACGAGAGGAAAAGAGAAAGAGAGGAAGTACGAGGGGGAAAAAGAGATACGCAGAAGTAACAGAGGAAGAACGAGAGGGTTAAAGCGAGATACGTAGTAGTAAAGAGGAAGAACGAGAGGGGGATAAATGATAGAGGAAGAGAAAAGATAGAGTAGCGTCGGAAAATATAAGTTTACGAAAACTACTTACGAATTGGAGACGCTGCGTTCAGTCATGTAAAAGCAGATATATATATATATATATATATATATATATATATATATATATATATATATATATATATATATATATGCATGTATGTATGTTTTCTTATTATCATTGATGTGTCTTTCGTATGGCACGTGAGAAAGTAATGGCGGAATGCCACTGCACTGTAAGTCAACAAGATTCTATTAGTTAAATCATTTAAAAGAGTAATGTTTCCTAACATACGTACCGCAAACGTACATCTACACACTCCATCCTGCCCTCACAAACTTTCACACAAAAGTATATCTACATATTTACATCTACGTACAGGTATGCCTTCTATTCCACCGAATGCAAAAATGGAAGTTAGCAACAAAATTAAACAAAAATGATGTTAGTGAGCTCTTTCTTTGCTACGAATTTCCAGAAATGTTATTCTTGTGTCACATTCAATCCTTCCTCAACATTTTACTCAACCTACATTCAGTCAGCTCCGCGTGGTGAACGGTATAATCATCCTAAATTTTTCTTTGGGATAAATTTCAATGAACTGCTTGTGTTTTCAACTTACACAAGTACTACTGCTTTACATTAAGCACTTTTATAATATCCCTATATTCTACAATTAACACAAGACCAGCAATTTCCGAGGAGGCGATCAGTTGATTATGCTGACGTAACAGCTCAATTGGTATCTATTTCATCGACCCTGAAATGTTGAGATGTGAAGTGACATTTGAACTCAGAACGTAAAGACGGACGAAATGCCGATAAGTATTTTGCCCGACACGATAACGATTCCGGCAGTTCACCGCCTTAATAATAATAATAATAATATTAATGATAAAAATAATAATATACATATTTTACCTGTGAATTTGCGTGTGTAAACTGGGAATGCATACAATGAGCTTCTCTACCCTAGGTGTACTAACATATCTATGCATATTCCTCTGCTCATATAGGCTCATCATTTCATCTGATGAGATGTTACGGCAGAGTCGTGCGATTTCTTTGGGTATGTACTCTAGGTTATCAGACAAACAGTGTTGCTCAAGGAGCCGCCTTCCAAATCTTATGATGTTATCAGCCTCGTGTATGCAAACTTGGTCAAGGGATGCACTTCGACATTTGGTGGTGAAAATTTGTTGCCGAAGGGATATGATGCCACATTCAAAGGCATCTTGGATCGATGTGAAGCTTCTGCTGCCTTGTTAGGTAGAGGCGGTCTACGTCACTATTTATGTGGAAATCATGTGTACTTAGTATTTTTCGGGTTTTCACATCAATGACTCGGATCTCATCAAGCGCCCAATCAAGCAGCGCAAGCGTTGGTATGAATACTCACACTGCAAACACATTATGGTTCACTCTTTTAGTGAATGCAGAGAGTTCTGAGGTCCAAATTTTCTTCATTCGGCAACTTATATGTATCTATCTTTCTATCTATCTATCTATCTATCTATCTATCTATCTATCTATCTATCTATCTATATGCGTGTGTGTTTGTGTGTGTGTATGCATGTGTATATGTATGTATATGTTTGTATGTATGTGTGTATGTATATCTATATCATATATATATATATATATATATATATATATATATATATATATATATATGTATATATACACACATATATTACAAGAATATATAAATTTTGTAACATGAAATAAGCATATGCATATACATGCATATGTGTATATGTGTATATATATATATATATATATATATATATATATATATATATATATATATATGTATGTATATATGTGTGTGTATGTATGTATATAAACATACATATATACACACACACATATATACATGTATACATATTACCTATATATATATATATATATATATATATATATCCTCATATATCTTCGAACATCCAATAAGCTTTCCTTGGTGGTTCTTTACATAACCAGGACATAGTAGCAACAATATTTCGGTGCGTGGCGATGCCGACCTCATCCATCAGACACAAATAGCTAACATTATACGTTTAACGTAACACATTTCTTTGCTGTGTGAGCAAAACTATAGAATTTCATCTTAAATGAAACCAGCTAATATTACTTTGTTACATTGGCATAAACTGACACATCGGCACAAGGTTGCTGTGTTGATTGGACCGAATAGAGTACATTATTTTGCTGGTACTAATTTTATTATCTGCATAGAAAGACAGGGCGAGAATCTACTCCACTGTAATTTGATTTTAGAACGAGCAGTTACGAAAGTGAATACTTAAAGGCATTTAGTTTCTTCTTTCACCATTTTCTTCCACTACACTAATCTTGATATCAAATTGAGATAATTCTTTCTTCGGGTAAGTTTGATAGTTGTTGACCTCTTACGAGAAATAGCTGTATGGAATGTGACACGAATAAACAATTATTTTTACCTCCTGAACCGAAGAATAACTAAGCACTAGAGAAGAAGAATTTACTGATGGAATATATTAAGGAGAATAAACTCAAATGTATATATAAGTAATATTAGCATGGTTTTCTTTTCTTTGTTTTTACTTTACGCCTTTGTTTTCTGATAGCATATCTAAAATGGCCGATATATTTTAATAAAATTGTACACAGGTATGACCTTGTAGATAAAGTATAAGTACGAATTTTTGTAATTATACAGTGTTTCTAATAAACTGTTCTGCATATAAACAATAAGATGCAGATTATTGGTCTTTTTATATATCATCGAATTTTCCTATGATCAAAAACGTGACAGCCGTAACCATCCCATAACATTTTAATGTATACCTCTGACGGAATTATTGAAATTTTCTCTTTATTTCTTATCTTATAAAGACTTGCGAGTGCGATATGATGGAAATTTGCCGGCTATTTCTAGCACACGAAGAACCCCAGAGATCACTGACTATCAACTTCTCTCTATCTCAGAGCACACTTTCATATATATATAAGTACAAACATATGCATATATGTATATAAATATATGTATATAAATATATGTATATTAATAATTTAGGGACGAACCACCACTCTACAACTCATTCAGCTCAGAAACCGTCCAAATCCATGCTGTGAGGCATATACCATCTTAATATATCTAAGATTTTAATCTAAAGATTTAAATTAAATAATATATTACATAAATGAATCATATAAGTCATATAAATAAATCATACAAATATTAATTTTTTTAAAAATTTAGAAGTTAAAATTATAAATTGGA
Source organism: Octopus bimaculoides (assembly GCF_046866305.1). Classification (NCBI taxonomy): domain Eukaryota; kingdom Metazoa; phylum Mollusca; class Cephalopoda; order Octopoda; family Octopodidae; genus Octopus; species Octopus bimaculoides. Next base: position 66,222,014 of record NC_142935.1, read on the forward strand.
CAGTAAAAATTAATACGATAAAATACAGTATAGAAGTATAGATGCAAAACGTTAGTGCTAGTATATAGACTACGCGCGTTTCATGGCTGAAATAGGACTATAGCAGAAGACACTACTTGCCCAAGCTGTCACGCAGTGGAAGTTTCTTACCAAACAGCCACGCAATATATGTACTATGGCATGCGAAAATTTTCCGAAATGTATATTCTGCCACATGCTTTACATGTATCCCATTAACCCAGCATTATTTCAAACCTTAGGTAAACATACAAGGTTGTGTTACTTACGGATGTTGTTTATAGAGGTTTATAACACTAAATATGTAATAACTTTCATACCCAACTTTAATGTCATATCACTAAGATGACCTCTACGATTGCTATTAGACAGCATCAGGTCTTCAGTAAATACGAAGCATTGATATTTCTGTGTTTTAAAGTTGTCAGTTCAAATGGCATTCAGTTTGACTTTCTTTTTATTCAATCAATCCTCTTTACTATCAACTTTTTTATTGTTTACAAGCTGAAAACTGTCAGTACCACTCTCCTCTTTCTCTCTGTCTCTCTCTGTCCCCCCCTCTCTCTCTCTCTCTCTCCCTCTCTCTCGCTCTTTCCGCCTTTTCCTTTGCATGTCCCTCTCGCCATCGTTGTATTTCTACCTCCTCCCCTCCCTATCTTTCTCTTTAACCATAACACAAACTTACACACACACATAAAGAAACGTACGCACTCACCACACGCACATATGTAGATATAGATATAAACTTATGTATGTATATATATGTGTGTGAGTGAGGTGTGTATGTATATATATATATGTGTGTGTGTGTGTGTGTATGTATATATATATGTAATGTATATTATGTATATATATTTATACATATATTTACATATGTGTGTGGAGGTGTACAAATCATTTTCTTATCTCTCTCACTTTCTGAGCATCAACCTCAATTATCTTTTACACTTAACCTTTCGTGATCTTTCTGTCCCCTCTCATCTTTTGTTAGTGTTTCATCTTTGTACCATCCTTGCTCAACGTTCACCCCTCTTCCCAGTCTCAATATTTTTCTTTATCTTCTCCAACCTCATTTATCTATGTCAATGCATATCTCTTCTCTCAATTTCTTAGTCTTCTTAATTTTTATCTTCTCCACTTTTCGCTCTCTTTGTCTGATTCTATCTATACCTATCTGGTTCAATTTCTCCGCTATTCGTAGTACATTACCTATTCATATGTGGGCCTATTATCTAAGCTACGTGACGACAGCTTCAGAGATATGATTAACTGCAATAAAGATTACGAAAATTGTAGGAAAATCTTGACAGTTTCGTACTCAAAGTCTAAAGTGAGATAATCTACTTTTTTTATTTACGCTCCGTGAAGTTTATAATCGTGGATCTTTCATAATATTATATCTTGTTAGATAAACATTACAATACCAAGGCAAATGTATCAAACCGTAAACTAGCCGCCAGTTTTTCTGCCGAATATTTATACTTCACAGCTATATCTCTATACATTCGTGATGGTTATCAAAAGTAGTTGTTTAGTCACGGGTCAGAGAAGAGCTCCATCAACAAACTAAAGAGAAAAACTGTATGACCTAGAAATAACAAAATGAAGTACCGAGATAATACCATTGAGCTTTTTGATAAATAATATATTGTCTGTAATATAAACGTCGGCGATTTTCATGGCAAAGAGCACGTACGTCATGGATATTCTTATGGAGCCCAACCAGAAGCTTCAGGAACAATAATACATCAACAAGGACGCTCGAGATGTAACCACTCCGTCTTTCACTATATATTTGACACTATATTATCAATTGGGATAATATAGAACCTTAGCTGAATGCCACCTACTGACAGAGAATATTCCCAGTTGAGACATTGGTTCCAAGTTTTGGCACAAGGTCAGCAGGTTTGCAGGGGTTAAGTCGATTAACCGATACGAGTGTTAATTTGGTACTTATTTAATCAACCCCAAACGGATGAAAGGCAAGGTATATCTCGTTGAAATTTGAATTAAGAAGGTAAAGAAGGACGAAATGTCGCTAAGCTTTTCATCCCGCCGGCTAACTACTCTGCAAGCTTGCCACCTTATTCCCAATCGAGATATCAACAGCAGGTTCTACGCAGGTCACACGATTTGCTGAAACAGCAGCCAAATAATAAGCATAAACGTATAAAATACAAAGAGATGATTTAAGGGAAATGTGTGTTTATTATTATTTTTTTCTAAAGTTCACATTAAGCTAATAAGCAATACATTTTTTAATAAAAGTTTTTCAGGTATATACTTATTGGCAGAAAATTATGCTATATTTCATAGAGTAAAATGACCAACCAAATCATGTTGATATAAAGTACATGTCCACATAGTTTGAATTTTATGCGATTGATTTAAACGTGGGACTCCGTCGGTTACGACAACGAGAGTTCCAGTTGATCCGATCAACGGAACAGGCTGCGCGTGAAATTAACGTGCAAGTGGCTGAGCACTCCGCATACACGTGTATCCTCAATGTAGTTCTCGGGGAGATTCAGCGTGACACAGAGTGTGACAAGGTTGTCCCTTTGAAATACAGATACAACAGGAACATGAAGAAAGAGTGAGAGAAAGTTGTGATGAAAGAATGCAGCAGGGTTCGCCATCACCCTCTGCCGGAGCCTCGTGTCTTCTCTCAATAAACACTCATAACGCCCAGTCTGAGAATTGAAACCGCGATTCTACGACCACGAGTCCGCTGCTCTAACCAGTAGGCCACCTCCACGATACACACATACACACACACACACACACACACACACACACACACACACACATATATATATATATATATATATATATACATATATATATATATATATATATATATACATATATATATATATGTACACACATATATATATATATGTACACACACACACACATACACACACACACACATATATATATATATATATATATATATTGAAATAAAGGAGGCAGTCAGAATTTTGTATAATTCCTTATTAGCGCTTACGTTCGTTTATCAAATTCTTGAAGACAAAATAAAAATAAAAATAATTTTGTCTTGAATTCGATAAACGAACGAAAGTGCCAAAAAAGGATTGTCCTAACCACTAGGCCACTGATGTCAAACATACTTTGTACATACGTATATATAGTATATATTGCATAAGGGTTTCCTCAGCATAGTAAACAAACGCTTTCGAAATATCCATGTCAGCAGTTGTGTTTCTTAAACTTACATAAAACAATGGCATACAATATTCAATTAAGATATATTTTTCATCGTTTTACATACACAAGAAATCTGAAGTTTCAATGTGCAGGGATTTTTTTAGCTAAACATCAAAAGTGCTACTACGACCAGTTACCTCTGATTCCGGATTTTACCCCGTAACCCTTCACAATGTCTGACACAAACGTCGAAACATCAGCCCAGTATATTACTGTGTTTGAAACGAAACTTTCTTTCATTGCTACTCGAATCGCAATGCGTTCGTGCAAAGCCTCTGATGTATATTCGAGTACTTCAATAATTTCGTCTTTTGTACACATGTTTTGCCAGTAATTCTCTGGTTCGTTACTTTGGCAAGGATAACGATTTGTGTTCTGTAAGGAGATGCTGTCCTGTTAGTTTGCTCCACTGGTTCTTGAACTGTTTCTGAACATACTTAAATTCTGAGGTCAT
>NC_142935.1:66228219-66233219 GCF_046866305.1 Octopus bimaculoides
ACCACCACTACCGTTATCACCACCACCGCCAACATCATCGAAACTGCCATCATCATCATCATCATCATCATCATCACCACTGCCAACACCACCATCGCCCTCGTCACCATTAGCACCACCACCATGACCATCACCACTCCCACCATCACTACAACTAGACAGCCCCCCCACACACACACACTCACACAATACCAGCGAACCCACCGCCATCGAGATGACAATCAGCATACCTTGAACCATCATTATCATCATCACCAACGTGGCCTCCGCTTTTATAGCAACAACGGCGCAAACCCATGCCCACCATGCGTAACAACAACAACATGCACAAGAATAACATTATAAGGAAACACCAACATGTCCACCACCACATACCCAAAACCCTCATTACCATCAAGTATCAGCGTCACTACCATTGCCGCAACCGCATCCGCATCCGCAGACGCCGTTACCAGTAGCACTATTTCCTTCTTTCGTAAAAGCAACGCTATTACGAAGACCAGTCCCCTCATCGCCACCATTTGTAGAGAGACCGTTCTCGACAACGACAGCGATATATTCAGAATGGGCGCCACCGCCATCCCCCTGGTCGACCACCATCGCCACTCACGCGTCCGACATAGCCAATACTGCCGCCGCCACCATCTATCTGCAACGCCGTCATTGCGCAAGCGGCAATACAAGCGCTAGCAACAACACACACACACATATACATATATACATACATACATACATATATATATATATATATATATATATATATATATATATATATATGTGTGTGTGTGTGTGTGTGTGTGTGTGTGTGTATGTGTGTGTGTGTGTATATGTGTCTGTGTGTATGTATGTGTGCGTATACATATATGTATATATACATATATATAAATATATATACATATATATATATATATATTATACATATATATAAATATATATACATATATATATATACATATATATACACATATACACATATATATATATACATATATATATATACAGATATATATATATATATACATATATATATATATATATATATATATATATATACATATATATATATATATATATATATATATATATATATATATATATATATATATTTACACACACACGCATATATATACATATATAAATATACATATATATACATATATAAATATGTATGTATGCATGTATATATCTATACCAATACCAGCGTCGCCACCACCATCGTTTCCATCGAAAACATCCTCATTAGCTAAATAACAACCAATAGCATCATCCACATAAACACCACCACCACCACCACATACAACGCCATCATTACCACCACCACCACCACCACTACCACCACTACCGCCGGTCCCCACCACCTCCACCACAACCACCTCAGCCGTCTTCATCTACATCAGCAACACTAATTACAGCAAAGCTAAATACAATCCCTTTTCATCACATTATCACGAGCCGTACCTCCACAAAATATTATACGATGCATGCAAAGCAATGGTATTTAACAATGAACATAATTTCATTGTTAAGATAATCAAATAGTTTCTTTCCAAATGGTTTTCTATGGATAAGGACCGGAAACAGAATGGCGAGAACGAAGAAACAATGGCGTTTAACAGAGGAAGGTAAGTGTGTAAAGGATAACGTTAGTACGAAACAAACGATATAGAGATAGCAAGCAATTGAATAACATGGCATGCAAGCAGGTTATCAGGCTTTCAATGGGTGGTGAAGAGAGACAGAGAGAGAGAGAGATAGGAAAAGAGAAATGAAGAGAGTGGAAGAGAGAGAGGCAGAGAGAGATGTGGAAACGGAGCTGTGTGAGCGGCGTAGAAGTGTGTGAGGGTGGGTAAAACCGAAAGCGGGAAAGAAGATATGAAGAAAGAGCAGGAAGGAACACATCACACACGCGCGCGCGCGCGCACACACACACACACACACAAATATGTGTATGTATATATATATATATATATATATATATATATATATATATATATATATATGTATATATGTATATGTATGTATGCGTATATTATATAAAGAAAGAGATATAAAGAGAGATGAAATGGAAGAAGAAGAAGAAGAAGAAGAAGAAGAAGAAGAAGAAGAAGAAGAAGAAGAAGGAGGTGGAGGAGGAGGAGAAGAAGAAGAAAGTGAAGAACATGAACAAGAACAAGAACAAGAACAAGAACAAGAACAAGAACAAGAACAAGGAGAAAGAGAAGAAGAAATGAGAAGAAATTGATGATTGTGCCGATGATGATTATGGTGATGATGGTCATTATGATGATGATGATGATGGTGATGATGATTATGATGATGATGATGAGGAGGAGGAGGAGGAGGAGGAGGAGGAGAAGAAGGAGGAGGAGGAGGTGGAGGAAGGTCTCAACCAAGACTATTAATATGATCAAGAGTTTTATCATAATAGTAATTAGAAAATTTGTAATTTTCAACATTCTCCTCGACCAGCTACTCCCCCCCCCCACCGTCTTTCCTTTTTCCCTGCCGACAGCTCCCCGACACTTAGCTACCCCTACCTTAACTATCAATCATATCTGTCTGGATCCCTATCATTTTCATTACATTTTCTTTGAGTCCACCACAGTCATCGTCTTGAACACCATCATCATCAGCAGCAGCAGCATCACGTGATGGTCATCATCATCACCACCATCATCGCCATCACCTTCATTAATATTGTCGACGCCGTCATTATCGTCGTGGTTATTGTCGTCATAGACATCCTCACCGCCATCGTCGTCGTCGTCGTTATACACGTCTTCCTCCTCCTACTTGTTCTCTTCGTTCTCTTCTTCCTCTATATCATCATCCGCCATCATTAACAGTCATCACCCATTATCCGCGTCATCACCATCATCACCATCAACATACATAATCCACTTCATCATCATCATTATCAGCCCCATCATCCTTCGTCCTCGTCATCATCATCTTCATCCAACTCCCCATCTTCACCATCTTCCTCCTCGCCTTCATCATCATCATCATCATTACCATCATCATTATCATCATCGACTTCGTCATCGTTATCATCATCATCATCATCATCGTCGTCCTCATCATCATCAATATCACCACAAAAGCCACAACTATAATCATAACCATCATCATCAGCATTCTCCAACTCACCATCCTCATCCTCCTCATCATCACTATTTTCCTCCTTCCCTTCTTCATCAACATCATCATCATTATCATCATCCTCGTGCACATCCTCAACCTGCTCATTCCCTTCTTCCTCGTCATCGTTATTATCGTCATCATCATCATCATCATCATCACCAGCACAAAAGCCACTACCGTAATCATAACCTTCATCATCATAATCGTTATGGTTCTCATCCAACTTTACAGACATACTGCGATTGCCCAAATGGCCTTGAACATATTGAGGGTTGAACACGAGGAAGAATCTTGCAAAAGGAGTAACCTTGTCAAACGATAGATAGATGTGTGTGTGAATGTATGTGTGTTTCTGTGTGTGTTAAAAGAAAGTGGTAGTCGGAATATTAGATAATTATTTATTAACGTCTTCATCACGTTCATCTCTGTGATTCAACAGATATGAATATTTTACAGAAAATGTTATGCCTTTCATGAAAATCTGGGAAGAGAATTTTCTTTTGTTCTCTATATGCGTGTAGGTATGAATGCCTGAATGTGTATATATGTGCCCTTATGCGTGTGCAATAACAATAAGAGAGAGCGAGAGAGAGAGAGATATGATTTCAAAACAATCTTGAAACGTTGTTAATTTCGGAGAGCCGTAAAACAATTGACCATTAAGCAACAATAAAAGGTATTTCCCTTCTCTCCTTCATTCTACTTGTCTTCCTCTTATCTTTCTTTCTGCCTTTCTTTCTTTTTCCTTTTTCTTTCCACCTGTCTTACGCTTTCATTTCCTATACATATACATATACATACACATATATAGGGAGAATTTACAAAAAAACATAAGACGAAGACGGCTGTATAAACAACAAACAGATGTATTAGTTTAACGCTCGGAAAGTGACAAAGTCTTTTACGTTTCATGCCTACGCTCTTCGATAGAAAGGAACACAGAAATAAACAGGAGAGAAAATAGAAAAAGGTTTACTGGCTAGCAATCTATCATGGCGAATGCCGGACAGAGGGGTCAAACAGTAGAGCTAGGAAGTAGGGGAGATAATAAAGAAGTGGTGCACGTGCATGTGTATGTGAAAGCGTGTGTGTGCGTGTGGAAGGGGACTGGTGACATTGACGTGTGAGTGTGTGCATGTGTAGGTGTGTGGATAATGGTGTAGATGCTGGGAAGTGGTCAGTGCTAGTGTGTGCGCTGGTGTGGGTGCTTGGAAGGGATTAGTGGTGGGGTGTGGTAGTGTTTAGGTGTAGGGGAGGCGAGAGTGGGGGAAGCAAGGGTGGGGATATATGGGATGTGGTGGGGGTGGGAATGGATTATATATTTGTATATATATATATATATGTATATATATATGTATATACGTATATATATATATATATATATATATATATATATATATATATATATATATATATATATATATATATATATATACTTTATTTATTTAAAAGCAGCAGAAATATGACAAAAAAAACCGTTACTCTGAGTTTCACGTTCCCGTTCATCGGACAGTTTCCACCTTGTAGCACATTTCATGTGCTTACTCCGGTATATATATATATATATATATATATATATATATATATATATATATATATATATATATATATATATATATATATATATATATATATATATACATATATTAAATATATATATATTAAATATATATTTTTTTAACCAAAAAATTTGGTAAAAAATATAGTATCTGTTAACAATCTTAGCAAAAAACTCACAGTTGAGTTTTAGAATATATATCAACTTTAAATAGAGCTCAAAATTGATCCGTTGAAAATACTTTATTACAACAACAATAACAATAATAATAACAAATGAATAGACCTATGTACAGTTC
>NC_142935.1:66238219-66240719 GCF_046866305.1 Octopus bimaculoides
TATAATCCCGTTCATTTTACACAACGGAAGCTGGTTAACCAAGCTTATGTGTCCTCGGGCTTAAATAAAATAATCACAAAACATGAAACTGGTGAAATGTCTACAAAGGTAAATTTAGTACCCAGATGTAGTATGATAGGGAAGTACTAAAACCCACAAAGGGAAGTATCGGATAATATCTGCCGAGAAGTGTTCAATAGAAACGAATAGAATCGAATATTTCTTCCTGCTATAATGATCTATGAACAGAGACTGCCATGGCAGGGGCTCCTGCAAACAGGTAATACAAAGTGGCATATTTCATTCCTCTTAATCTCAAACTCATATCGTTTCCTACCTCTCAGATACTTTAGCCACAGTAACAACAACATCCTCTCATTGCTTTCCACAATATTGCTCTCTGCAATTTCCCCCTTCGAATATTTGCAATTGTCTACCTGCAACACTTTCAACGGAGCCTTGATAACATCAATCTCACAGATATGTAGAATATACGAGGGCTATAGATACCGTCTCATCCTTCCACCAGACCAAATTATATATATATATATATATATATATATATATATATATATATATATGTATATATATATATATATATATATATATATATATATATATATATGTATGTATGTATGTACGTACATATACATTTATATATATGTGCGTGTGTGTATGTGTGTACACACGCACACGTAGCGAGTAGAGACAGAGAAAGCGAGAATGGGAGTTACGTTTATATATGCGTAAATGTGAAAGTATACATAAATAGATATCGATATAGAAACATATACACCAATGTATATATCCATGTGTGTCTATGTGTGCGTGTGTGTGTGTGTGTTTGTAAAGAGAGAGTGAGAGAGAAATGGACAGGTATACAGACTTAATCGTTTTAGCAAGAGAATAGATATTTAAAAATAAAAATAAAAAAGTAGAATACGTAAAAAGGAAACAGGCAAAAACGAAATACTTCAATGACGAAGATAAAACTAGGAATACATGCGTGTGTATAAACACGCGTATGCGCCTGCATCTGTGTGTGTTACGTATGTGTACGCGCGTGTGCGTGTGTATATATGCATAAATGAAGATTATATATATATATATATATATATATGGGGGGGAGGAAGAGGAGAAGGACGGACAAAATGTTAAATCAGCGTCATAAGAGGCCTTGAAACTAAAATGTTTACAAACATGAAAAGAAACATCTAATTGCCAATACAAACACATCGTTAAGATGAAAGCAAAATATCATACACGAACACATACATGCAAAGAAAAACAAGAAGCAGAGTCCATCATCTTCTCCACCGTCATCATCACCATCACCACCACCACCAACAACAACAAGAACAACAACAACAACAACGACAACAACAACATTATCAGGAGAGCTTCTGCTGTCTCCAGCATCACTACCACCGTCAGCTCGACCGCCATTGCTATCGTAAGTGTCGCCATTATTGTCGTCTCCACTTCCATCGCCATCGCAGCCAAAGCAACCATCTCCACCAGCGCAGCCTTTGGTGTCACCAACATCATCATCGTTGCGATCACGCCATTGCTGCACTGGTATTACGCCCAAAGACGCGCTACCATCGCCACCACCAGCATCATCATCACCACCACCATTACCACTACCACCATCATCATTATTATCACCACCATAAACAACATTATTATAATACCACTGCCACATCACGACCACGACTACCACCACCACCACCACATCACTACCACCACCACCATTATTATCATCGCTAGCACCAACAACACCATCTTTACCACCACTACCATCAATCCATCTCCATCAATGCTGATGTTACTATCATCAGTGCTACAATCACAACACTACCACCAACACGACCACCAATACTACCACCAATACGACCACCAATACTACCACCAACACCACAATCTCCCATCAACATCATCACTACCACCATTACCACCACTTCCATCATTAACACCACCTCCATCACTACCACTACCGCCACCATCATCGTTACCATCAGTACAACAACCACCTTCGTTGCTATGACTACCGCCAATACTAACATCTTTACTGTCAACACCGCCAACACCGCTGCTATCATAACCACCATCACCACAATCTCTTATACCTACCAGTACTACAACCACCTCCATCACTACCACAACAACCACCACTATAACTACCACCGCCACCACATCTACCACTACTTCCATCATCCCCACAATGACCACCGCCACCACAACTACCACCACAAGATGACCATTGGCCACCAACCACGAACATCACCACCTCTAAGAACTACTACGACCATCACCATCACCACCACCACCATTACCACTAGTCTCACCATAATTTCTATCAGTATTGGTTTAAGATGTTGGCACAAGTCCAGCAATTTCGGGAATGGTCTAGGTCGATTGTACGCATTTGAGCCCCGAAACGATAAAAGGTAAAGTTGACCCCAGCAAAATTTGAACTGAGAACATAAAGATTGGCGAA
>NC_142935.1:66245719-66288219 GCF_046866305.1 Octopus bimaculoides
TCGCAATGTGTACGATTCTGTATCTACTTGCATGTTTCATGTAACAAGTGTGGCTATTTATTTGTATGTTTTATGAAACCTACGTTTTTAAAGTTGTTGGTAAGTTTCAGTGTGTGAAACTGAGTTTGATGTTAGATATGTATATTCGTATACGTGTATATGATTGTAACTTTATGGCCATTTATATATCTATGTATACATGGCTATCTCTATACATGTGTGTGTCAGTGTTTTTTAAAAATTTTTTTTGTTTATTTTCTTTTTCTTTTTCGATTTGTTTAGGTACGTGTCTTTGCTGTGGGCGCGTGTGTATCTTTCTCTGATGTATATATGCCGTTGTGTGTGTCCTTGACTATGACTGCGATGCTGGCTTGTATCTAAATATGGTCGAAAATTTATATATGTAGTCTGGCGTCTGTGCGCGTCCATACGTGGATCTCCCGAATACACACACACATACGCACACACACATGCAGTCATATACATATACATAGATATACATATATATGCGCGTATATATATATATATATATATATAAACACACACTTATATACTCATATATATATGGTTACATATATATGTGTGTATATATATATATATATATATATATATATATATATATATATATATATATATACATATATATACATATACATGCATATATGTGTGAGTGTATATATCTATATCTATATATATATATACACACACTTATACACAGTAAACATGCATGTACATATATATGTATACACTTATACACACACACAAACAAACACATATATATACAAATATATATGTAAGTATGTGTGTGTGTGTGTGTGTGCGTATGTGTGTGTTTACACAAATATATATATTACAAGGAACATGAAATCCTATTAAAGTCAAACTGAGTGGATTTTATGCCTATTTTTTTCCTACATTTTAGCATGATTCGTTTTCTACTTTACAGGGAAAGAGGGAAGACACAACAAACCACTTGTGTTTGCACATATTTGCGCAGAAGTAGCGGTTCGGTATATGAACGCTTATATGCATAGAGAGAGAGAGTAACAGACAGACAGAGACAGATAGAGAGTAAGATTGAGAGAGTGAGAGAGATAATGTATATGTATATATGTGAGTATATATATATATATATATATATATAAACAATATATGAGTATATGCATATATATGTACGTGTATGTATATACGTTCATCTACATGAACATATAGATACAAAACTGGGTACATGACGTGGCAAAAGAACATGGACAAAATGGTAAACAAGGTGCAACAAACAAGCAGGCCACGTAGAAACATCTCCTTGATCAGCTGCCACCATTAAAACTCCGGCGTTTCGAAGAATTAAGGCAGTACGCATCGTTAAAATGGTTCTTCCTACGAACACAAATTAAATTGTTTTCGTGGAGGGTAGTGGCGGACGGAAAACAAGACAGGAAAACGAAACGGTGAAATAAACATTGAATGTCAAGTGGCCTGGGGACAGACTCGCACATACATACATATGCGTACACGTATACAAAAGGGTTTCACATAGTTTCCGTCCGTCCACTAAATTCCCTCTTATAACATCGGTTAGCCCCTAGCGAATGTTGAAGGCATTTGTGCTAGGTGGCGCACAGTGGAACTGAATCCCCATCCACTGGTTGCAAAGCGACTGAGATCATAGCATCGCCCGCCCTTGAACAGGACACCAGTCAGTCGCAGGGTTATTCATTTACAGCTGAACAGAACGGTAGTAACGTGAGATGAATGTTTTGCTTAAGAAGGCACTGCCCGATGCAAGAGCCGAAACCACGAATTTCCGATCGTAAATGCAACGCCCTGTCCATTAAACCGCGTGCGTTCACTGTTTTAAATACGCAGCATATTAAAGAAGAACGTGATAGTCACGGCTGGAACGTGTCTGAATATTTGTGCTCAATCATGATTGACTTGTGGTTAAACAAGAAGATCAACAACAGCAATACATGAGCATTCGTGAGGAATGTTCGGCATGAATAAAACAACATCAAACTTGGATGAATGATAAAATGTATTGTTGGAAGGAGGGTGGTGTAGGAGGAAGAGATGAAAGGATCACTTTTAAAGAAAGGAGATACTATAAATAGAACAGTGTAATGAAATATCGATGTGAGAATCACGAAACACGAAAGATCGATGATGTTGATTCATTTGTTATTACGACATGTCGAGATATTTCTTTGTAAATATCCAGTTTTAAATTTAATGTATTCAATTCCTTTAGGAATAGATAGTAGTATTCTCTTGTTTAATGTCGTGTCGACAACCGTGAGAGAGTATATGTGATGTGACGTATATCTGATTGAAGTGTAAGTTAAGTTGAGATAAATATGATTTTTATTGCTTTGTTTTGTTTGATTTCTGTCGTTTTTTGGCGGGGTTTTTTTTTTTGGTATTTCTTTTTAACGCTTTCATTTTAAGATTTTTGAAGTGAATTGTTCAGATTTTCGCATTTTATATTCAGGAAATAAAAGTGAAAACTAACACAAAAAAAACATGTAATGCGTATTTCCTCTAACCTTAACATGTCATTTACCTTCTAAGATTTTCACCGCGTCTTTAAAAGTACTTCACTGAAAATCTGAACTTCCAAAATGGCTGTTCTATAAGTCATTGTCAGGAGTAACACAATTTTTTTTTTTTTATAAAATCCATCTCCTCATATTGAGGAGAATTATGCATTAGTTTACAATACAGAATATTTCAATGGCTCCAGTCTCCAAAATACCCGCAATACCTCGCAAAATATAAAGGTTTTAATCTGAAGATAAAATTATATTTGATCCTGGATCACATGGTCCACAAAAAGTACAATTCTGGCCTTAATATCGGTGAACTCTTTGTTTTCTGTCACGTACATTTTTTTTAATGTCTTGAAAGGCCATAGTCTGGAAGGGAAGCAAACAACAATATTTATAATAAAATATAGTTTTATGCTTTGATAAAATATGAAGAAAGATTCCGGAAGGATAGGAATAGACATCTTAAATATCACTAGAAATGGCTACATAAAGAAATAACGAAATAAGGAAGTAAAGGTTTCTTCAATATTTCTTTTAATGCTCCGAATTTGATATGATGGTGCAGACCTATGATCAAAGACGTTCTGACCATAAAAATTCCTTCTTTTGTTCGATATAAGACATTTTCTAAAGAATTTCACTTTTTCTTATCATATATTCTGCTTTGGGGGCGAATATGATGCAAATTCCTGCAACTTGCGTTGCCATGTAGAAGTTCGGTTATTTGCTCGTTGTTGAGGATTATAGTGATACACTGATATCGAATAGATTCCATGTAATTCTTTATTATTAGTTGAGTTTATAACGAAATTTTTTCTGCATTTTACAGTTATCCTTTTTTTAACATGCTTCACTCATTGGATTGCGACCATGGCGGGACAACGAACTGAAAGTTTCGATTGACTTCATCAACCCCAGCACACATTATCGTGTCTGGTAATTATTCTATCGCATTTTTGGTCGAGCCTACATTACGGAGAGGTAAACTAACCAACATCGGTTATCGATTGGAGAAAACACAAAGAGGTTCACACATACATACATACGTATATATATATATATATATATATATATATATATATATATATATATATATATATATATATATATATGTATAGTTAATCCGCCCCCAATAAAAACGAAGAAAAAACACAAGAAAAGAACAACGCGAGCACGTGGTACATGCAAATTATTAGCAGACGCTGAGAGAAGGAAAGAAAGGGGTAGTTTTACGTCCAAGAGAAAAGGAAGACGGAGGAAAAAAATCGCCAACGATCCACATGTGGTTACATTTTGAAAATCATACATATATATATATATATATATATATATATATATATATATATATATATATATATATATATATATATATGTGTATATAAAGTGTAGTATATTGCCACTTAAGTGTGGCTGACCCCTAGGGGTGGATGTTACTGTTGCTTTTAGCCCCAGCAGGACATCTCCTCCAGCTGGCTTATCGACACACGACTGTGTCCTGTTTGCCAAGGGAAGTTATCCCTCTCACCATTATCTGTAGCACGAACGGATCCGGATTTCAGGGTTGAAATCCTGATCCGTTCGTGCTACAGATCATAGTGAGAGGGATAACTTCCCTTGGCAAACAGGACACAGTCGTGTGTCGATAAGCCAGCTGGAGGAGATGTCATGCTGGGGCTAAAAGCAACAGTAACATCCACCCCTAGGGGTCAGCCACACTTAAGTGGCAATATACTACATTTTATCGTGCAGTTACTGTTAATACTTCATTTAGAGAATTAACATTGCTTATATATATATATATATATATATATATATGTATATATATATATATATATATATATATATATATATATATATATATATATATATATATATATATATAGGGAAAATTCACAAAAGAAAAACAAAAGACAAAGACAGGTGGTGTAGACAACGAACTGGTGTATTAGTTTAACGCTCGGGAAGTGAAAAGGCTTTAACGTTTCGAGCCTACGCTTTTCCACAGAAAGGAACACAGAAAGAGACAAGGAGAGAAAATAATGAATGTGTAGTGGCTAGCAATCTATGAAGCACACACGTATATGTGTATGCATGCATTAATGCATAGAAATGTATACACAAACACACAAACACACACACAAACACACACACACACAAACGCACACACTCACAACGGACTCCTGTGCGGTGTGTGTCTAAAGAATTTGTTCACATGCTTTCGGTCGGCTCGGGGTTATAGAAGAAACAATCCCAAGTGGGACTGAATCCGAAACAGCATAGTTACAAAGTGAGCTTGTTAACCATACATCCATGCTTACGCGTTTTTGTTTGTTTTTTTTATAGGATGTCAGTTAATTTTCGCTCTACTTACAATAGTTGACAGATAGCAGAAATCAGAAGAAAGCTTTGCAATTAACATGGGATTTGAACTATCGAACTACGCAGTTATCTGCAACCGTTCAATTATTTCTCCCTGTGATCATGGCAGTATGTATATGTGTTCAATCTTGAAAAGATTTCAAATAATTAACATTCTGAATCGTAAAATATTCAAAATCTAATTCTAGAAGACACAGTTGATGACTTCATAATTATCTAATTTCTGTGGGTCATCTATTTGCTTACAAAATACTGGTTATGTGTCGTCAGAACATTATGCATCAATAATCATATTCATTGGATGATAATTGGTCATCTACCACCCGACCACTTCCAAGACACGATGTCAATGAACTTTGTGTTACTTGCAAAATGTTTTATATTTTTGTAGCTATGTAACAGGTTCATACGGTTAAGTTAGCTCCAAACTCTAGAAAATCAACACGTGTTTGCTGCTTTCCGGTCTGGAGTTCTGCTACTGTTATGCACACAGATATCCAAAAATACTTTATCGACTCCAGAATGTAGGAAAAGTAAAACGCAATAATAAAAAAGTTATCTAAAATCCACACGAAATTGTGTCCAACGTTCAACCGACATTCAATTCACGCAGCAACCCTCGAACATACCCAAAAGAAAACTCATTCGACTAATTGACAAGGGGCCACTCATGGACACACGGTAATTATTTAAAATCCAGATTCAATATCCTCCTACTACTCCAGCAGTATTGACAACAGAATCTGCGTCTCAAAATAACTTGCTAAGTAAACTACTGAATCCATATACATTGCTCCAATGCAACCTATCCCAGACGCCAATGTTTCTTTTTTCAGACCCTTTACATATATCTCAGTATCTCCTCTCTCAGATCCCCCAGCGTTAACACCCAAGTTTCCTCTTCTCCACATAGACTAATATAACTTTTCTCGGAACCAAACCGACACAAATCCTAGTATATCCTCTCAGTGGCCCCATAATAATCCTTTTATCGCTTCTCTCAGCACCCCCACCGTTAGTCTCTATATCTACCAAACGCACGGTTAAGTCATATTTCTCCTCTCACATACTAATCTTTGTATCTACTCTCCCTAAATTCTTCATGAATGTTTGTCTACTCTTCCAGAGTGAAATAGGGTTGACGGAACCTATGTGAAAATCCGTAGGATGAGGTTTATGTGATATTCAAAAGGGCCTTTTATCACATGCTCAGTCATTCCGATTTTTTATGAGAATAAAGTTAAGCGCATGCGCTGAATGTGATAGTCGGCCACTTATACATTATTTTAACAAGTTTAGTTCAGTTAATCAAACCAACTGAATGTTTACAGCTGAAACCGCAAGAGGATGCACTCCGTCATCGGCCCCATCGTAGCATAAACCACTATCATCATCATCATCATCATCATTATCATCATCATCATCGTCGTCTTCTTCATAACCAGCAAAGGAAAAAGAAAAGTTTTCCTAAAGATTACTCCACGAATTGAAACCACAATCAAACAGTTATGAGTGCAACACTCGAACCACTAAACCAAGCGCCTCCACACTGACTGACATACACTCCTCAAATTCTATTTTTCTCGCAGCAAACTCTAGATTAGGAAAACTTAATCAAGGAGAGAGACACTTCAATTCCTGTTTAAGCAATGCAAATATAATTTGCAAAGTAGTAAAATACCGATTCTTCAGATATCTCTTGGAGGAATGTTTTAATAGGAATTACAATTAAGGACGAGTTGAAATTTGTTGGTTGTTTGCTGCCTTTAGGAATAGATTTGAACAGATTTGGTTCAGTCGATATAAAGTAATTGTGACGGAGAATATATTTTGATTGAGAATTCTGCATTAAGTTCCAAACTTAGATGAAATTGTAAATTGGATATTTTCATTCCCTGCAATAGTACGCTAGGTTATGTTTCCTTCCATTAAAGAAATATATTGTCTGACGTCTTGAAAGTTGAAAGATACCCAGTGTGCCTTTCAGCTATCCGTGGAATCAATACCGTTTAGAATTTCAGTAATCAATATCTGAAGGTCTTCAATTTTCATTACATGCTAGTTTGTATACAGAGCATGGCTTGAAGGAGACGTAATATTCCGAGTAAGATCGGGTGTGTTGAGAACATAAAGAGTTACATTTCATACATATGTCTAGTACAGGTTTTCAAATAACATCATTGTTTGTGATTATTACGAAGATTCCACCAGGGATTTGTCGTGTGTTATAGACCCAAGAGTCCAGAGTTGACTGATTCGACGGCGAAGTAGGCCATAGGAAATGTATGCCATTGTTTTCTTTGTCTTCATTTCCAACGAGATAATCACAGTGGTATTATATTCCCTCCTGTTCTATCATTTATTATGTCCTATGTGTCCAGCACTGAACATCGGCAAACAAAAACATGTCGCAACAAAATAGTGGTTTCAGTTTATTGTTTATATTCGTTTATTTGTTTTTCGCATAGTTTTAACAACAATTTTAGAATAATACGATTTAAAATGTAACATTCTGGACGAATCGACAAAAGGAGCTTCATATATCGTTAGTATACACAAAAGAGAAGTGATCTGTCTTTACCATTCATTGGGGAACGTTGTTCATGACATGGGCTTCCAGAATTGTATGTTTTTCTTTTCTTTTTTGTTTGACATAAACTAAAATTATCGTAACTTGCTTGGTAAGTCTCACTAGAGACAGAAGTATGTTGTATCCTCAGGGACGAATTAAAGTCACAGACTCACTGATACATAGTAGCGAAGAAAGAAGCATTGACGAAATGAAAACACAAAAAATAACATCTATGTCTGAGAGATGCTTATCGGTTCATTATCAGATTCTTCATATATATGCATACACGCACCCTTCTCCTTCTGTCTTTCTCTCTCTCTCTCTCTCTCTCTCTCTCTCTCTCTCTCTCTCTCTCTCTCTCTCTCTCTAACACACACACACACACGCACACACATACACAGAGGCATACACACACAGAGACACACATACCATCACAGAGGCATACACACACACAGACACACACACACACACAAACATATATATAAACGTATGTGTGTCTATACCTAAGACGCATTTAATTCATTTCTAGCATTGCTAACAACTATACTTTACGTTGCATGATACAACCAAATACATTACACCTGATCTATATTTCAATATATACATAAAACTTTGAAATTAAATGCATGAACATCATGAAGAAAATGTGTTCATGTTTTTCTTTATATACTTTTCAAATTATATATTTCACTAACATTCTCCTAGTAAGAAACAAGTTAACATTCTCGTAGTAAGAAGTTAAAATTTATTCCGAGAGTGTATCTAATTTGTCTAATTTATTTACACAGGTTTTCACAAGATAACTAAAAAATTTATTTCCATATATATATATATATGTGTGTGTGTGTGTGTGTGTGTGTGTGTGTGTGTGTGTGTGTGTGTGTGTGTGTGTGTGTGTAAGAGAGAGAGAGAGAGATAGTCGGTATGTGAAAGCATGTGGTTGGATATATAAAAGACAAAAACTACTGAATACTTGTGTTATATGGTTAAAGTATATATTTAAATCGTTATGTTAGAGAAATGTTATAAGATTTGGAGCATAGTAACATTGTTTTTGGAGAAATAACCGGTTTCGTATTTTCTCTTCAAATTTCTCAAATTTCTTTACCTATATCGTAACATGTCTTCGCTATAGTGTGAAATATAGAGTTCTAGATAGGGGGAGATAATCGGGGATTTTTTCCGGTATAAGGGAGATAATCAAAAATGTTGAGGATGTCTAGGTTTGATTAATTTAACATGATTTGGTTTAGAAGGAATAGAATGTTACAAGTGGTTAGGTTTTGCTTTATATATTTTTTTCAATGCGGTGAAAAAATGTTAGAAATGGTTAAGTTTTGGCTTATACTTTTCAATGAAGAAGGTTTCCTTATTTAATTTAATTTGTGTTGGTGTTCCAATGGCACATTGATAGAACGGAAAGGTTACAAATTGCGGTAGTATGTTTTGCGCATTTCTCAATATGTTCACTAAAGGGTATCATTCTATATTCTGAGAATGCAATTTGCTGTTGATGCAGAGTGCATCTGCGTCTGATCGTATTCCTGTGGACCCTATATAGTTTTGGTGGCAGCCCGAGCATCTTATGACATAAATCAGGTTTTCTGAGGCAGAAGTAAAGTCAGATTTGATTTTGAATTTTTGTCCCACTTTGAAAAGGAATTCTGATCCTTCTAGAAGTTTTGGGCATGTTGCGCAATTTGGTCGACCACATTTTTTCACTTTTGCATCTGTTATTTTGGAAAATAATTTTGCCTTTGTTAGGATCTTTTTTTGTGATTTCGGTTGTTTGTAGCTTTTAATGATTTTATGTGTGTGTAAAGTTTCCTTAATTTGGGGTCCTTATGTAGCATTGGTAAATTTTGGGTGATGATGGTGAAGGCTTCTTTGTTTCTGGGGTTGTATGTGGATATGTATGGCAATATTTTCGGGGAAGGTGTGTTGCTGTGTTGAACTTTTCTTAAGTTTTCTATGTCGATTTGTGTTACTTGTCTGATTCCATGAGTTGAACTGGGTAGTGTATGTCAATTAGGGTATTTTTGAATGTTTACAAGTCAGAATATATACTCCATTGTAATATAACATTCTTGGGTGTTCTGGAAATCATATATTAGACTCTATTAGACGTAGCTCTCCGGTCCTCCCGCCATGTCAGACGTAAACGCAGCAAGCTTTCTTCATGACATGTGGCCAACGGTGTGTTTTGGCTTTTGTTTTGTGTCTGTTTGTTTTTGTTAGTTTTTCGTCGTTATTCTGTTTTTTTAAGATGTCCTGATACGTTACTTTCCGAACTCAGTTTTATTTCATTTCATATATTTTTAAAAAAGTGAAATTTATAAAAAAGACTACTTAGAAAGAGTATAAATTAACGCTTGTTCCTTGTTGACAGATGCACGTAATGAATGTTGTAAATCTAACTAATAGAAGCTGTTCAGCACAATTATTTTTACTCAAAGCAGATATAGAAGCTAAATGACGTAGAGATAATAACATACAATATGGCAGCCAATAAATTTTAACTTCGACTAACATGAGTCTCATTAGTTTTCGGTGCATCAAAATTTAATATAATCTCTCTGTCAAACCGTTTATGCAATCTTGTTCATTTACTGAGCGATTCTCTTTCATCACAGTCAGGGCAATTACATTTACTTCAACGTTCCAACGTTATCATTAGCTACGTCAACTCAGTTCGACTTAATCATTATATGAAGAACATCAGTTTATTTGGAATACTCAGACATTACTACAATAATAAAATACGGGCCTTGTATTTGTAATTCAAAGGTCCAGCTTTGTCAAACGATGTGTCTTACAAATTCTTTCTGAGAATGACGTGAATAATACATAAGACCGTGTTCAGCCAATTACAGGCTGATCATAGGCTTCAATGCAGTCAACAATGTTGTGAAGAGAAAATCACAAAGTAGACACGTAATATTACACACGACCAAGCCTGGAAAATTAGCATATCTTTATATGCATTATGTCAGTATTAATCTCAGTATAATCACTGCAACCTATCATCTGCATGAAAAATAAGAAGTTAAGTAAGTGTTCCTGTATCGAATGACAAAAATATTGTTATAAATATTTCTGAAGTTTATGAACATAAAGATTAACAAATCATTTATTTCTGTATTAACTCGAATAATTCATAGATTATTGACTTCCAGTGGAGGCACAATGGCCCAGTGGTTAGGGTAGCGGACTCGCGGTCAAAGGATCGCAGTTTCGATTACCAGACCGGGTGTTGTGAGTGTTTATTGGGTCAAAACACTTAAAGCGCCATGAGGCTCCGACAGGGGATGGTGGCGAACCCTGCTGTACTCTTCCACCACAACTTTCTCTCACTCTTTCTTCCTGTTTCTCTTGTACCTGTATTTCGAAGGGTCAGCCTTGTCACTCTGTGTCACGCTGAATCTCCCCGAGAACTACGTTAAAGGTACACGTGTCTGTGGAGTGCTCAACCACTTACACGTTAATTTCACGAGCAGGCTGTTCTGTTGATTGGATCAACTGGAACCTTCGACGTTGTAAGCGACGGAGTGCCAACACACACACACGCTTGACTTCCAGTTCTAAACTATATTCCAAAATATTTGTGTATATTTTTAACCAACGCTTTATATTTCGACAAGTGTGCACATCATGGATTCGTATACGATATGTTTGCGGAAGGACAAAGAGGGTGTCTCAAATCAGAATCGGTGGCATGATGGGATTTCATCGAAGACTAAGTCCATTCATTGTGAAGGCGAGTGGCTCTGTGGTTAGGGTATTCGGTTCATGATTGTTATGTAATGAGTTCGATTTCCGTCAGTGGATTGTATCCTATAGCAAGACATTTTATTTCACGTTGCTCCAGTTTGGTCAGCTGAAAAAAAGATGTGCCGTATCTGTATTTCGAAAGGGCCAGCTTTGTCACACTGTCTGTATCGCTGAAACTTCCCGAGAACTACGCTAAGGGTACGCGTGTTTTGGGAGTACTCTGCCAAAAGCACGTTAATTTCACGAGCAGGTTGTTCCATTCAACGGATCAACTGGAACACGCATCGTCGTAGCCGACGGAGTGCCAGTAAAATGTCCCTTTATTGTCTTCCCCCACAGGTATTGCTTGTCAAACCACTATTAAAATAGCTAAATTTTAATTGGATAAATTGATTTGATTTATAACCGTTTCTTCGCAGCTAGATCGAGTAATAAATTACAAATGCATTAAAAGTGATACTATGTCTCGTTTAATGAGATTACGTACAAAATAAAGAGAACGAGATGGCAGTCTCGTTAGCCGAATGCAAAGCTAAGCAGCATTTCGTCCGTCTTTAATTTATGAATTAAAATTCCATCGAGTTTGACTTTGCCGTTTATTCTTTCTTGACCGATAAAGTTGGGGACTGACGGCAATGGAATCGTCTAGTCACCACTTCCAATACTTCCAGCTTTTTACATACGATAAAAATTATTTTACGTTAAAGATTATATCTACAGATTTTAACCAAAATTTACGTAAGACTCACATGTAAAAATCTTGCATTTAAACAGGGAATTTTATGGCGCTAACACAAAACAACCTTTACAGTCCAACAAAAGCTTCTTTTCATCTTCTGAAAGATATTATCAACATTAGGTTTTCCATGGGTCTGTTACAATTATAGCTAAAATAACCCCACATATGTACAAACACGCACACGCACGCACACACAAACACACACACACGAACACACACACACACACACACACACACACACTATCTATCTCTTTCTCTTCCTCTATCATTTTCCTCCTCTCGTTCTTCCTCTTTACTACTACGTATCTCGCTTTACCCCTCTCGTTCTTCCTCTGTTACTACTACGTATCTCTTTTCCCCCTCGTACTTCCTCTCTTTCTCTTTTCCTCTCGTTGCTCACCTATTCTTTTACTTCCTCCCTTTGTTTCTCCCTCTACCACTCTCTCTCTTCCCCTTACACCGGCATGGTCACATGCTTCCGGTCAATAATCCTTTTCTTCCTTGGCTATCGCCGAGCAAACACGCGAACTACTTCGTCCCTTCTATCAAGTTCGTGCCTCACAACGTTCATACACACATAATTTTTCTCATCTGGCCGTAAAGCTTTTTCTGTTTGTTTTCCTGTCTTGTTTTTTTGTCCGCCACTACATTCCTCCATGGCAAGATTTAATTTGTGTATACAAATTTAATTTGCGGCTCATGAGAAGAGCCATTTTAACGATGCGTCCTGCCCAGCTCTTCGAAACGCCGGTGTTAAAACGGGGGTAGCTGATGAAGAAGAATGTTCTCTATGTGGCTTGTGTGTTTTCTCGTCTACGTTTTGTTTGCAATGTCCTGTACCCAGATATGCACCTATACATACCTTTCCGTATATATGCATATACTCATTTACTATTTGTTTATATATATATATATATATATATATATATATATATATATATATATATATATATATATATATATATATATATATATATACATACATATACAGAGAGAGAAAGAGAAACAGACAGGTAGACAGAAAGACATACAGACAGACAGGCAGGAAGAAACGGGCGTGGCTGTGTGGTAGGAAGTTTGCTTCGTAATCACATGGTTCCGGGTTCAGCCTCGCGGAGTGGCATCTTGGGCTATATATATATATATATATATATATATACACATACATCTTTAAGTCCATTTGTGTCTATGTAGATGTATGTTCGTATGTACAATGTGAGTGTAGGCTATATATGGCTGTGTCTGTTTGTGTATGTGTGTGTCTGTCTGCATGACTGTCTGTGTGTGCACGTGTGATCTTGTCGATGCATATATCTGTATATTATGTATCACCTTATTTATATAACGATAGATTTAAATGGAGAGAAAAAACGAAAAACCACTCATCAGACATAATAATCGTGTGACATGAAACGGACACTTGAAACTAAATGAAATGTAATAGAACATACAGTGATACAGCCATGAATATACATACAAGTGAGATAGCATTGGTCTTTAGGCATGTGAGTGTGTGTGTGGGGGGGGGGGTGCACAAAGATGGCTATGCATATGTATGTATATTTTTGAAATATATATGTGTATGTGTGAGCATATATAAATGGATATATACATACATATATATGCATATATGAATATATATATATATATATATATATATATATATATATATATATATATATATATATATATATATATATATACATGTATATATATACATATGTATGTATATATGTATGTATATATATGTATATATATATGTATATATGTATATATATATGTATATATGTATGTATGGATATGCGTGTGTTTATGTTTGTGTGTGTGTGTATGTGTGCGTGTGTGTGTGTGTGTATGTGTGCGTGTGTGTGTGTGTGTGTGTGTGTTTGTGTGTGTGGATTGATGTGTCATTATGTGTGCATAGTAGCTGAATATTTCAAATCCGTATCAGTAGAAAACCATTTATATTTGATGGAAGTAATATAGATAGATATATAGATAGATAGATAGATAGATATACATACATACATTATATGCATATGTATATACATATACAGGCATTCATATATATGAACAATATTTACGTGTATGCGTATTGTGCGTGTTTTTTTACTTGTGTGCGCGTGCGTGCGCGTATGTGTCCTCTCTATGGACTTTGAAAAACGAGACACTGTTTTTAGTCATAAGTGATTACATCCACATCGTGTAACCCTGTCATATATGGAATTTAAAAAAACAACAGAAACTTCGCTACATTAAGTATGACAATGCAACTCAGTGAATAATTTGTCTTCAAACATTATTTATTTCATCTGAATATTTGCTTAATTTTAAAACAGAAATTTCTTTTTTATATACTATACTGCTTTTGAAGTCTTTAAATTGTCAAAGTGCATTTGATATCTGTTTCATCAATACTCCAATTAGTGGAGCAAGTGGTAAAAAATTTATTGTATGTTCATACATTTATATATTTAATTATTTATGTATGTTAAACGTTAGTTCTATTTTTTTTGCCAGTTTTTTTCCCAATATTTCAAGCGGTTTGGAAGTAGATGTAAGCATAGGATAGTAAGGTAGTTCAGCTTCACGCTACTAGATGCTAGAAAATCGTTGTAGAAAGATAAAAGTGGAAAATACCGAAAAATAAAGAAAGAGAAGAAAATGGAGAAATATACTGAAAGAAGTTATTGAAATATAATGCTAAATATATTCCAAATTCAACTATTTCAACGAAGCAAGATGAAAAGAAATGTTGCTTTTGCGAATACATGTGTATACCGCACATATGCGTACATATGTATTTATATGTACATGTGTGTGTGTGTGTTTTTTGGGTGTATGTGGCTGTCTATGTATGAGTGTGCATTGTGTGGGTATGTCTATGTTTTCCTGATTATATTTTTCGAATTTTTCACAAATGGAGAAACAGCCCATTTCTTGCCTAAACAGCACTATTTCACTGGAATTTAGACAGCATAATACATGGTTGTTTTGTGTGTGCATATGCATAGATGTATGTATGCATGCATATATGTATGTATAAACGTATGTATTTATGCGTGCATATATGTATGCATATATTGTGGAGGCGTGCGGGTTAGTGGTTAGTGTGTTGCACTCAAGACCGTAAGAATGAGGTTTCGATTTCTGCATCGGGTGATGCGTAGTGTGCTTGAACAAAACACTTCATTTGACGTAGCTGCAGTCTACCCATCGGGGGCCTCTTTCATTTCTTTCATCATTGGACCGCGGCTGTGCTGGAGCAATGCATTGAAGGGACTAAGTCGAACAAATCAATCCCAGTATTTTTAGAAGCAGTTGGGGGTACAAATACAAACAAAACCAGACGCACACACATCAATATATACACATACATACACACACACACACACACACACACACACACACACACATATATATATATATATATATATATATATATATATATATAATATAAATAAGATAGATAGATAGATAGATAGATAGATAGATACATAAATACATACATATATATATGCATATGAAGGCTTCTGTACAGTTTCCATCTACAAATACGCTTAGAAGTCATTGGAAATTAGTCGGAGTGGGACTGAAGAAGAGGACAATAACTGAAAGCCCTACGGAAAACAAAACGGTTCCAAAGTGAGCTTCTTTAGAACATGAAATTAATTCTAATTTTAATATAGTTTCTAAAATTATGGTGCTCTATCCCTTTTATCAATGCCGTTCGTAGCTACACAATAATACCGCTAAAAGAATCGTAATTCATATCGACGTCTCTTTCCTCTTTCCATCTATTATGTAATATACAACTCCACTTTGATCTTCCTCCATTTTGAGCATGAGTGAGAGTTCCCGAGTGGAGTAGAACTGCGCTATATCAGCAGGGAGTAGCACACGCCTGAAAGTCCATTTTGAATGCATAAGAAACATAAATTGATTCATAGATAGAAAGGGAGATAGGAAATGAAAGAGAGAAATGCAAAAAGAATGAAAGAAAAAGCAGGTCCTATTATCACAGTGTTACGTTTTTATCGACTTCGCAAACATAGAAGTGAAACTTGAAATGGCTGCATTATGAACTCATTACATAATGAGCAGAGGAGAATTAGCTTATTCGTGTGTGTGTGCTTGTGTTTATGTTTGGTTGTGCATGTGTATG
Source organism: Octopus bimaculoides (assembly GCF_046866305.1). Taxonomy (NCBI): domain Eukaryota; kingdom Metazoa; phylum Mollusca; class Cephalopoda; order Octopoda; family Octopodidae; genus Octopus; species Octopus bimaculoides. The sequence goes on from NC_142935.1 coordinate 66,261,892, forward strand.
CATGTACCTGCGCTTATAGTGTACATGTATATCAGCACACATAATTATTAATGCACACCCTGTACCTTATCCTGTTTACGTATATACATGCATCTAATTGTTCATGTGTACCTGTGTGTTGCCATGCATTTGTTTGTGTGATTTTCTCTCTGACTTTCTGTGGTTGTGAGTCTACATGCAACTGTATGAGCATCTGTGTTCACCTTCAGTGCATTATTGGTGAATTAGGCTTGTTAACCAATAAGAAAACTACCTTTCTATGGATAAGAAATATAATGTCCCCGATGAGGTTAATTCGATGACCTTTTCTCCAGAGACATACAATGGTGTTTAATTGTGAAAGCGAAGGAACAAACAATAGCAACGCAATGACAATACTGAAACATAAATAATGGTTAATATCTTTATCACACTGACCATACGCATTGTATAAACTGGGCATTGTCGATTGATTCAATTATCAAGTAATGGCTGGAAAATATTTTGTGAATAAGTTGATAAACTTATGTGAAATAGGCACAAATTCAGACTTGAATAACAGCGGCGTAAAGACGGGTTTCTGTCTTATTGTGAAAGAAGAATAGCAAGAAAATACCTCGACTAATTTCTGCTTGATAACAGTTTCATCATGAATATCTACTCGCGTGTGTGTTTAGTTGTTAGATAACATATCAGACAGGGAAACGATGAATTCGCAGAATTGTGAGAGCATAAGTCAAAATATGCGCGCGCGTTTGTGTGCATGTGTGTGTGTGTGTGTGTGTGTGTGTGTGTGTGTGTGTGCGTATGTGCATGTGTATTTGTGTATGAAAAACAGGTAAGCCAAGCAAAAATACGTTGAGTTAATCCTCCCAGTTGTAGTTGTGTTTGTACGTCACAAAACTGAGGCCAACAAAACCAATTTCCTCTTGTGGTATTCATAAAACAAGCACAACATAAAATTATTATGGATATTGTAATCAACTAAGCATAAAACTTGAAAGCTTTGCCATTGAATGGTCGCAATACAATGGCTGAAACCGGAAAAAAATGTTTATGAGTATGAGGTGGGAAAGGATTTTCGGTGGGAGATTTTAGTCTAATATGTACGCACTAGTATTTCATTGCTGCTATACATTATCCAGTCTAGGAAAGATGGTGAGCAACAATAATTGAGGCCGGAATTCAAATAAGAAGAAATAGAGCAGGAATAGTTCATAAAAGTTTATTTCCGAGTACTGTACCGATTCTGCCAAAGTACTGCGTTTTAAACCTGTAAAATACTGATTAACAAATAAAAATAGAAGACACGTAATTTTTTGAGGGTACAATTCGTTTATTAGTTACACGTGAGTAGCTTATTTTTAACATTACGGAAAGCTTGAGATGTTTTGGCATTGCTTTGTTGGTGCCACCTATTTGGCGACGCTGATTCAACGCTGACTTTTATGACAGCGTTTTCATTCCCTCCCGCACTTTCTCGCTCTATGTGAGAGAGAATTTAGTTATGTTCATATGTATGTGTAGTGCCATTCTCTCTCTCTCCCTCTCTCCCTCTCTCCCTCTATCCCCCTCTCTCGCTATCTAATTATCTATCTATCCCTGTCTCTCTCTATTTCCCTGTCTCTCTCTATTTCCCTGTCTCTCTCTATTTCCCTGTCTCTCTCTGTCCTTTTCTTTATGTATGTGAGTATCTAGTTATGATTCTATGCATGAGCAATGCCTTAGTCTCTCTTGTTCTCTCACTGTTTATCAGTACGCATTTATTCTTGCGTTCGTACATGCATGCATTTGTGTGTATGAGTAAGTATTCCTAAACGTACTCCCGCCAAAACATCAGTGCCAAAACAACTGCCTCCAATAGTCTCATTCCAAAAGAAGATAAAAGTAAACTCGACGTATCAAGATGTCTAGGACTTGAACTCAGAAAACGAAGAACAAAAACAAAGATGTCTGACACGTTTTCTAATATTCAAAATCATTCGGCCAATCAACCGCCATTAAAAATAAGAAGAAAAAAGAACAATAAAATAATATAAGAATTAATGTAGTAGAATAACATAGCACTCAAACCGAATTAGCATGTTGTTCAATAACGGAATCGGTAACAGACGATATTAAATAACAAAAATTTCATATTCCAGGAAATAGAAATAAGCAAAATCGCAAAATTAATTATTTTAAAAATGTCTCCTAATTTATTTTGCTCGTTGATTTTATTAAAATTCTAGACTGTATTCCAGAATGAAATATAAGATTGTCCAGACTTGTAATTTCACGCTGCATATTAATTTAGGCAGCAACATATTTTTAAAATTATATGAGTTAGTTGCGTAAGTAAATCAAACTGTAATATTTTAATATGTTGCGATATAAGATGTGTAAATTAAATTTGTTCATCAATTTTTATTAAGTACTGTTAAATTATACATTCTGTATTATACAACAGCGTATTATACGTACACATCGAAACACTCATTCACATGTCTATGCGCACGCATGTGTATCACAGATGCACATGTATATATATATGTACAATCAATACAAGCAGACACAATCATATATATATATATATATATATATATATATATATATATGATATAGATAGATATATGTATTAGATATACATATATAGATTTATATATATATATATATATATATATATATATATATATATATATACAGACATACATACACATATACATGTTTCCAAAAACACGTTCATAGAATTAGAGACAAAAGCGAGCACTTATGTGAACATTCATACGAATGTATGTGTGTGTGTGTTTTTTGTGCGTGTATCTGTGTGTGTGTGTGTGTGTGTGTGTGTGTGTGTGTGTGTGTGTGTGTGTGTGTGTGTGTGTAAGTATTTTGTATGTATAAATTTGGTGTATAGCCCTAGTACTTGATATTTCAATATCTCAGAGGTTAGAAATCTCGTCTTAAGGAAATTTAGACATATCAGATATTAATTGCTCATGTGTCTCCTTTCTAGATTATATATATATATATATATATATATATATATATATATATATATATATATATATATATATATATATATATATGTATATATATATATATATATATATATATATATATATATATATATATATATATATATATATATATATATATATATATATATGTATATATATATATATATATATATATATATATATATATATATATATATATATATATATATATATATATATATATATATATATATATATATATATATATATATATATATATATATATATATATATATATATATATATATATATATGTAAGTTTGAAAAGGAACACGCAAGTTGATATATATGGAAAAAAAAGTCAGGGTAAAAAATGCTAAAATAATTTTTTAAAAAACATTTTAGTACCGGTTTCCGCAATTGAGACTTTTTCAACTGTAATTATGGAAAACAATTAAATTTTGGAAAAGATAAAAGAAAAGTTTTTTAAAAGAATATGTGCATAGTGTTCAAATACAAGTGACATTTTCCTTGTTTCTGCTAGTTTCGTTCTCTCTTGTTTACTCTTGTGCGTTCGATGTCTACCTTGACTTTTTTCCATATATGTATATATCTCATGATATAGATATTCATATATATGCATACACACATATATGCAATCATACATACATACATGCATACATACATACACATATACATACATAAAGCATATATACACATACACTCACAAGACGTGTATAGGTTTGGAATGACTCACATTTCTCTGTATACGTAAGCACAAACAACCGTTCATTCACCTGCACGTATGTACATCGAGATTACTATAAATATGTTGCCAATGCATATTAACCATCGATCAAATCACCTATAATTTTCTACATGCACATTATAACAACAAGAAGGAAAAAAAACACAACTCTAACAACAATATCCAGAATACTTCAGCAGAAATTGATATTTATACGAAGATATGAAGTAAAGATCCAATACTGTTATGATACATTTTAAAATAAATTATGAAAAAATTCCCTGAATTTATAGTATATCAGTTCGAAAAATTATAATGTATCCTGTAATTAATTTTTATGATAAACAAATAATCCGAAATTTATAATACGTAAGAAATAAATTAACCAAATCATGGAGAATCAGCAATATGTTGCTTAGCATATTTTTGGAGAAAAGTAAAGGCAGGCGAACATTAATTTACAGACATTAATTGGTACGGCATACTACTATCCACTGCTGCACGTAATTATGTGTGTGTGTTTGTGTGTGTATGTGTGTTTTTGTGAATGTGTGTGAGTGTGCAGGTGTGTATTTATGTATGCATGTATAAAATATATACATGGATACATATAACTTATGTTATTATAATGTATATGCGCTATATCATATATGTATATGTATATTATAATAAATGAATATATATGAATATATATATATACATATACATCGTATATTTTATGTCTATCTATACTACATACATGCATAAAAAAAGATTAATATATAAGGTAAATATGATATATATATATATATATATATATATATATATATATATATATATATATATATATATATATATATATATATATATATATATATATATATACATATATATATATATATATATATATATATATATATATATATATATATATATATATGTTATGATGGGTATATAATATAGTTTCTGATACAACCACTTTCATTTCTAACTACTGTACAGGTATTTCAGAAAAGTTTTGAAAAGCAATGGGTATTAATATTTTAATAGACTTGCACACAAGCATTAATAGCAATGTCAATATGTCTCTCTCTCCCTCCTTCCCACCTCTCTCTCTCTCTCTCTCTCTTTACATATACACCTCGCACACACACACACATTTATATAGATATATATATGCATAGATATATGTATTTTCTCTGTGTATATGCATACGTAGGAGAGGACGGATGGCTGCTTGGATGGATGGATAGAAGGATGAAAAAGAATGTATTTCTCCAAACCAGATTGAATTGTACCCATTCAAATCACACATATATTATGGTAAGGTTTTATTTTAACAGAAGTTATTACTATGCAGCGTGCTCTCAGGAAATATAGCCATCGGGCAGAATTGTTATGTGGCCGGGAAAAATGTTTTGCAGCATTTCTCCTGGTTTGGTTCTGAGTTCAAATGGGTGAAGCCGACCGCGAATGCAGATCTCTGTGGTAGTAGCAAACATTCAACTCTCTTTGAGAAACGATCAAATAAGAACCAGTGAATGACTAGAATCGCTGTAAATGACTAATCTCTTCCAGACCAAAAGTTTCGGGACTTATGCCTATTGTGGAAGGGATTATTATTATTGTTGTTGTTGTTGTTGTTGTTGGCAGAAGCGTTTGCACGCCGGGTGACATGCTTAGCGGTATTTCGTCTGTCTTTACGTTCTAAGTTGAAATTCCGCCGAGGTCGACTTTGTCTTTCATCCTTTCGGGGTCGATAAATTAAGTACCAGTTGTGTTTTATTGAACCGCTAAGTTACGCGGACGTAAACACACCAACGTCGGTTTTCAAGCGACGGTGGGGGTACAACACAGACAAGCACACTCACACACACATATATATATACGACGGGCTTCTTCCAGTTTCCGATAATCAAAACCATTCACAAGTCTTTCGTCCCCAGCGTGGTTATACTTTTGGTTGGCCCGAGGCTATAATAGAAGTCACTTACACACGGTGCCATGCAGTGGGACTGAACCCGGAACCATGTGGTTGAGAAATCACTTCTCTGTCAGTCATAAGACTGCAGTCATGTTGGGGCACCGCCTTGAATTTTTAGTCGAATGAATTGACTCTAGGACTTCTTTATTAAGCCGGTATTTTTTCTAACGTTGCCATTTGATGAACCGCTAGTTTACGGGGATAAAAACGCAGCAACACCGGTTGTCAAGCAGTGACTGGGGATCAAAACCAGATACAAAGACACACACACACATAGGTGTATATACGTGTATATACGAGGGGTTTCTTTCAATTTCCTTCTACCAAATCCACTCACAAGGCTTTCGTCAGCCCGAGGCTATAGTAGAAAACACTCGCCCAGTGTGTCATGCAATGGGACAGAACACTGAACCATGTGGTTGGGAAGTAAACTTCTTACAACATAATAAATAAAAAGCAGGTCTATTAAATGTAAAGAATACCGGTCGCATATACATAGTATTTTGTGTTTTATTTAAACACCCACATGCTGCGGGATTGCGTCCAAGATGAGTTACCCCATATGATACAGGTTGTGAAAAAACACCGAAAAACATCCAAGACCAGGGGAGACAACTCGACCCGAAGTATTCACAATGGCAAATGCAACGATTTCGCTATTGTTGTGCACATGGGATTGATAAACCCGAATAAATATTGAAATATTGATATCTCCCATTCGCCATCGGTTCAGGTCGTGCTGTTTCGTGAGGTATGGTAGATTAGCTTTTGTTTAATTTCGGTATCGTGTAGGGAGCTTTTCTTGGACGCTGTCCCGCAGCAAATGGGTTTTTGAACAAAATACATACAAAACACACCTGCGACCGATTACCTATTTATCTATCTATCTATCTATCGTTCAATCTATCTTTCAATCTCCCTCTCTCCCTCTCTCTTGATATATGTATATATATATATATATATATATATATATATATATATATATATATATATATATATATATTAATATATATATATATATATATATATATATATATATATATATATATATATATATATATATATATATAACCGAAGGCGCCGGTGGGTGCTACTGACGAAAGTTAATATGAAGGCATATGTCCGGTATTATGGAGCTCGCCTCCCTTGTGGTATGTGGCTATGAGTTGTTTGGCTCTCATTTCTAGCACTACTGGTGCTGAATAGTGCCCTAAGTCGCTTTAGATATTTGTAAATCATTCAAGAACATGTAAAAAACGTTAGTTCCACTCCAAAATATTTTCGTCGCTTTGAAATCGCGATTTGCTCACTGGGAAAACTTGGGGCACGGCAGTTGTTTCTGTTTCAGCACACGATGTCAGCTCACATCACTTGCTAGGCAATTACATGTCCGTAATATATATATATATATATATATATATATATATATATATATATATATATATATATATATATATACGTATACCAAAATATATATATATATATATATATATATATATATATATATATATATATATATATATATATATGTATATATATATTATTATTAATGCTTACTCAAATCAGTTGGGATACAGCCATGATGTAATATAATAGTTTAATACATGAAATCACCGACGGCAATTCTCAGTGTATATATAACATAATATGCATACAAGCAATTTAAATTAAAATGATTATTGACTTTTCTCTAAGGAAATTTAAAATCCTTGAGAGGAACACGATGCCTTTAGTAATATTTTTGTATTAACAATGTAGCAATCCGGTTCCAAATGAAAAGTGAAAAATACTAAATTTTCTTGTATAGAAAATAATTTGTTAATTACAGATTCTGACAGATTCTATTTATATATAATAATAAATGTCAATGGACATTAGAATATTTAAGTAGTAATAATCTCTAGAAAGAATATTTAATTTTACAGCTTGGAACAGCATTGTGAATATTTTCGTTTTTGTGAAGTAATATAACAGGATTTAAGAACAGTTGATATTGTTTTCTTTACCGTGTGTTTTTATTGAACATTTAGATAATTATGTATTTATTCATTTAATTATTTCGTTATAAGACAGCTATTTACATTCTTTTTGATATTTATTTCTTTTAGTCATATCAATATAATCAACATAAATATTTGAATGCATACATACATATATGTATATACGTATTTCTGTATACATATATTGACATATAGGTAGATAGAGACAGACTCACAAATAGACAGATGCTTTGTTAAATATATAGAGATAGTGTATGGATAAATAGATTGAAAATAGATTGATAAATAGATGTATAGATAGACAAATAGGCAGAGGGAGTGAGCGAGATTAGTAGATAGATAGATAGATAGATAGATAGATAGATAGATAGATAGATAGATAGATAGATAGATAAATAGGTAGGTAGGTAGGTAGATAGATAGATAGATAGATACATACATACATACATACATACATACATACATACATAGTTGATGGATAAATCTACTTGAATTCTTTCTACGATATACAAAGAGATTGAAATTTTGCGGAAGCTCGCTATCGGATTACATTGAGCACAGTTCTCATCTGTAACTTATTTCCTCGATTTGGAAGGCCTGAAAGGTAAAGACGACCGTGGGTGGTTTAGAAATCAGAACATAAAGAATGCCGAAACGCCGCTAATCATTACCCTTATCGCCTTAGATAATTCTAGTGTAACGCAATCAACAAGAAACAATACAACAAAATACGGCAGTGCTGCGTAATTCGCTTTGAAAATATGTAAGGCACGGCCATTTATAGGTGTAGACCTTAGATTTTATCAACACCGTCGTATGTTATAATAAAATTTATAATTGAATTATGCGGATATGACGTAATCTCAAGTAACGATTTATAGTATTTATTTAAATTGTTCATTTCCGTAAAAAAAAATGGCCTTCGGTGTTTTTCGTCATACATAGACTTGCAATTAGATAGCTGATATTTTGCATATGGGTACATCTTTTTAAGGAGAAGTTCAAAGAGGAGATGTGATATTTTTTTTCGCAGTTTTTCTGATTTATTTTTTCAGACAGCACAACAAGGGACAGTGAATACGTTACTGATAGAAGTTAACATATATTTAGAGGAATTATATACATTAGTAGAGAATTTGTAAAAAAAAAAAAAAAAAAATGTCAGAATAAATATATATGTATAAATATATATATCGAGTCATCCCTTAAATAATGCGTTTTTTTTTTTTTTTTCAATTGCATGAAATAAAGTCGGAGGGGGATTCGTGATTAACTTCTTCCAAGAAAACTGTACTTCAATTTATAGCAATTTCACCCTTAATCTTTCTATATCAGAAGCTGATTTTCAAAATTCATTTCCTGTCGCGATGCAGAACTGCTGATTTCAGTGTCGTTCTATCTAATATGACAACTGAAATTCATGAAACTCTGTCACATGTAAGTATGACAGAAACTTCATGATGACGCCAAATGATTTTTCACATTTACTTTTCTTTATGTTGATATATGGAAATCTTCTTAGCCCCTTGTGGAGCATAGGGCCAGTTTCCCGGTTTCCATGGCGTATGTGTTCCCCCTAGCTGGACGGGACGCCAGTCCATCACAGCTTTTTACTCAAGAAACAGGAAGAAAGAGTGAGAGAAAGTTGGGGCGAAACTGTACAACAGAGGTCGCCACCACCCCCTGTCGGAGCCTCGTAGAGCTTTAGGTGATTTCGCTCAATAAACACACACAACGTCCGGTCCTCTGACCGCGAATCCACTGCCCTAACCACTGGGCCATTGCGCCTCCACATGTTAATATATTTACACAGACATTTATATATAGACACATACACACGTACAAACAGAGACACACACACACTCCACACATGGAAAAATGTAGACATAGTATGGCAATTAATTTAGAAATTCCCAATCAGGCCTTTTCACTTCGTTTGTGTAGCGTCTAGTGCAAACGTCCTTGTGTTTTAGAATCGACTCACCCTGAGATTGAACTTATATCGTATATACGTTTGTGTGTGTATATGTGTGTGTGTATATGTGTGTATGTATGTGTGTGTGTGTGTTTGTGTTTACGGAAATCTCATTTAGATCGGTCATTATATGGTGATTATGAATGAAAAGAGTGTATAGCACTGAAACGATATAATGATGAGAATTGATATACCATTGATATGTTATACACGTTATAAATAGTTATGTTGCTTACAGATATCTTGTAGTTATCTCAGCTTGGTGAAATATTTATATAACTCACTGACTCATGTTAAATCAGAGTCATATGCTCCCATGTATATATAAACATTTACTGAATTTATATATTAATAATTTACAATCTTGATTACCACTGTGAAGCCAGGTCGCCTATTACTTAGGATGTCTAGCGGTTTGCTGATACAAAATGGGTTTGATCCGAGGGCGTTGTGTTGGCTCATGTCTTGGTGCAACCGATTTGTGGTAAACTAACAAAGGAGCCTTTATCACCCCGATAGACTTGTTAGTTGTAGCAATTAAATTCTTTCAAACCAGACCGAAGAGATTTAAACATACTGTCATTGCGTAGTACAATTACATTTCAAGTTCAAATATAGCCGAAATCAATTTTGTCTTCCATGCTTTGGGGGTTGAAATAAAATATTCAATTTGCTTTCTCTCTGTCCTCCAAATTAGAAATAAGATCGATCCTGCAGCTCCCGCTGTTAAACATAGAGCGTTGTGATAGCCGAAATATCTATCATTGGTCATGAGTGCAAATGCTCTCTCAAAGATCTCTGGGACAAAAAATATATAAAGAATAACAATATAAACAACACGACTTGTAAACCAGACATCGTGTACTTCTTTGGGGAACAAATATTTCATCCTTTATCTCTAACATCTATAAATTTGTATATCTGCGCATATGAAGAATTATCGCCCCTTAGCATATACTTCACAAAACAGGACCCAGAAACAATAAACCATTTTGGAGCCAAAGAACGAATAACTGCTTGGTCACTAAAGCTGTACTTACATAAACGGTAAAATTTCTTTAGTTACGCGTGAGTGGAATTTTATTTATTTTCTATTTCTTTTATGAAAATATAATGTAATATTGAAATGTATAGATGCCGGAATAGAAAGAAAGCAACATGGATATGAACAGTGATCTTCCCCAAAAGTTCAACACAACCAGTTGGAACTTGGAGTTATAAAACAGCAGCAAGGTCATATACAGGTGGTAATACAATCAAAACGGGGGATACTACTACTACTACTACTACTACTACTACTACTACTACTAATAATAATAATAATAATAATAATAATAATAATAAACTGTAGAATATGTGGAGATCGACAAGAAACAATAAATCATATTATCTCTGGCTGCCCAGTCCTGGCTAAGAAGGAATATATTCACAGACACGACAGAGCTGGGACCTATATACACTGGAAGCTATGCCAACATTATGGAATAGCAACAGAAAAAAGATGGTATAAACACACGCCAGAAAAGGTCACAGAAAACGAGAAAGCAACCATACTCTGGGATATGGCAATACACACAGATAGAGAAATTAAGGCAAATAGACCAGATATAGTTGTCAAAGATCATGAAGGAAAAAAATGCCTTCTAATTGATGTTTCAATACCAGCAGATGACAACGTTTCTCTAAAAGAAATGGAAAAACTTTCAAAATACAAAGACCTGGAAATAGAGATAACTCGAATGTGGAATCTAAAAACAGAAACAATTCCTATCATAGTAGGTGCCTTAGGTATAATAAAAAAATATTCAGACAAATACATAACAAAAACACCAGGACTTACAAATATATATAACATACAGAAAATTGCACTACTGGGTACTGCACACATTCTACGCAAAACACTTTCAATACAGTAAACATAAGAGCACCACAGCAAACCACAGCACATACCCAAGGCGCACAGAGCTGCGCTCGGTAGTGAAGTGAAAGTACGTTATAAAAATAAAACTACTGAATAATAATAATAATAATAATAATAATAATAATAATAATACCACCACTCTTGCACTGCTACCAACATTACCACCACCACCACCACTACTACTACTACTACTACTACTACTACTACTACTACTACTACTACTACTACTACTACTAGTAGTAGTAGTAGTAGTAGTAGTAGTAGTAGTAGTAGTAGTTGTGGTAGTTTCTCTACTTTAAAATGTCTTCGTTTTCCAAAAAGAAAATTTCTTTTCTGAAAACCAAGCCAAAGATTTCAAAACCACACACTGATTCGACACCGTTTCACTGTCTGTCTGTCTGTCTCTCTCTCTCTCTCTCTATCACACACACACACACACACACAAACACACACGCATACACAAACACACACACACACACGCACACACACATACATACACGCGAGCACACTGAGTTTATTGAATAACCGCACACAAAATCAAGTTCAAATGCAACCAGCCAGACAGACGTATACTGTAAAATGTGTCTATACATGCATGCATACTTGCACAATTAACCACACATATTATAATATACATCTCTTGCATATGTATAAACACATACACCTACATAAATACATGTGTGTGTATATGACCGCACGTACGTATGTATCTATGTATGCATGCGTACATATATAAAAGCATATCTATCTATCTGCATTATTTGTATATGCATATATATAAATATATATGCATATATATATATATGTGTGTGGGGGGGGTGAGTGTGTGTGTGTGTGTGTGCGTATACATATATACATATTTGCGTATATGTGTATGTACTGCAGAAATGTAGTTTGTATTAATGTAGTAATGTAGAAGACCATGCACAGTTATAAATAAATGTTTACACAGATGGAAAGAGGAGATGGAAAAAAAAAAGGACACACAAGTTGCTGCTGTGAAGAGCTTATCTCAAGCTTTACACACCACGTCTTCAAATAAGCGTATTGAAGGCCTGCGTAAACTAATATATTGCCCATTCGGCTATAAGAGGATTAACAGACTAATAATAGGTACGGATCGTGATAGGGCATAATGTTAACGTTGAACCCTAAAGTAACAAGCATCAGGAATTAAAAAGAAAAGACCAGATCAAGGAAATGATATACATATATATACATACGTATATATATATATATATATATATATATATATATATATATACTTGCACATGGAGAGAGTTGCATATAAAAAAAACGGGAGATATCTATATCTGTCTGCTTCTCTATATATATGCATGCATATGTATAAATATATATATATACAATGAATATATATATATATATATAGTCTCTCTCTCTTTCTTCTTCAGAGTTTAATATGTAGATACAGGCTTCACTTGGAAGGAAACAAATTAGGTTCCGTATATATTTATAAATATACATATAAACATACATACATACATACATATATATATATATATATATATATATATATATATATATATATATATATATATATGTATGTATGTATATATATATATATATATATATATATATATATATATATATATATATATATATATATATACATATATATACATATATATGCAGACTCATACATACGTACAGAAATACATGCATTCATGCATACATATATAAGGAACCTTGTTTTTTCTTTTTAATTGGTTGCCGTGAAACCGTACGCCACTAGTCTACTTATAGATTGAATATAGCTCAAATAGAAGGAACAGCGCTATTTGTAATTCTAAAAGAATGCTTGAGACAACAACAACAAAAACTACTACTACTACTATTATCATTACAACTATTACTACAAAAGCAAGAGCAGCAGAAGTAGTAATATCAGGAGCAGCAGAGTTAATACGAAAAGGCAAACAAGTTGGTGTGAAACTTTCTATAAAAAAAGAAAAATACTTAGAAAAACAAAACATAAACGCAAGTAAAAATCTCAGAATTTTACAATAGCTTCACACTCTCACCTTCTGCAACTCCTTAAATGTTATTGTAGTTTGCCTACAGGATCTAAATACATCTAACAAAATATCAGGCAATTTTTCTTTTCTTTTCTTTTCTTCACTTGTACCTCTTTTTTTGTGTGTGGTTGTTTTCTTTTTTCTTGTTTGCTCTTTCTTTTTTTTTTCCTATTGAATGCAATATCGTACGGAATTGCATCGTATTCAAAGAAAACCGAACAACTTAAAGTGCGCGTTGTACATTTGTGTATATGTGTATACATTCATATATATATATATATATACATATATATGTATATATATATATATATCTATATATATATATATATATATATATATATATATATATATATATATATATATATATATATATATATATGCCTACGTACGTACATATATGTGTATCAATGCATATAAGTATGTTCATATATACAAGAATTTGTATTAATATATAAATACAATGCTTATTCTAGTTTTTAGATTCGTACTTGAGAGGGTGCTTAAGTATGTATGTATGTATGTATATGCGTGTATATATATATATATATATATATATATATATATATATATATATATATATATATATATATATATATATATATATATATATCTATATACATATATATACACATATGTATATACATTAATATATATACATTACCGACACACACATATACATGCATATATTTTAGTACTACAATGTATATATTTTATTGTATTTCATGGACTATTTGTTTAAAATAACAGTTCATTGATCTGCCTTCATAGCTACATATTTGATTCTTTTGAATGTTTTTATATCTGAGTTCTGAAATGTGTTGATTTGTCTCGGAATAACAAAGTAACACTCACACACATATAGACACGTATGTATAACATACACATATATATGTATTTCTCTGTGTGTGCATTTATACACACACACACACACACACACAGACACATACACATTGATGTTATGTGTGAGCAGGTGTGTGAGAGTGTGTTTGTGAATGCGAATGAGTGAGAGCAATAACGTGTATGTGTGTGCTTTCATCTCTTCTCCAAAAACAATTTATTCGGAAGAGCAAAAAGGCACGAAAATGAAACTTATACAACTGACCAACTGGAGTTCCTTCCTCTCATGCGAAATCTCAAACTGTTCATTTTCGACCCAGAACATGAACACTAATTAAATGTGGGATATATAAGTAGTATCCCCCAATAGAATAGCTCGCGTGTGCGCGCTCAGTGTTCCTTCATAACATATGAGCTGCACGCTTAAATATCACATTGTACTGTGTCTTCATTTAACTGTATCTCAGCATTTGTCGATGTGGTATACATTCATGATTTTGGCTTCTCTGGGAACCAAATAAAGTGAAGAAAGTCGGACTTATCAAATGACTACATAATCCATTCTTCCTTTACAACACTCTGTAAATTAGTTTTTCTTAACTCATAAATACGTAATGTGATACAGACAGACTGGAAATTTCTTCTGCAGAAATATTGCACTACCAACGCTTGCATATGTGTACATTACGATTTGTTGCTAAGTCACACGTCTTAAAACTACTTAAGCAATATTTTTTTTCTATTTTATTTTAGTTTACATTATGTATTTTTAATTCATCTGCTTTGTAACGTATCTATGCTAGATATTGTTTCTACTTTTTAGATCTAGCTCAACTTGAATCTGTAGCACTATGATAAAACGTGTTCCCCTCTTGATATTGCATTTCTGTAGTTATATCTGTTGTTGCAGCATCTATTAATGTTAAGGAATTTTGTCCTGTTACTGGAGGAATTTTGTCCTATTGCTGGAGGAATATTTCCTAAGAATGTCTAACAGCTAGGCCAACAACAGCGTAGTCCCTGTGAATTTCTTGATTACAACAGTAAAACTCTGGGACGCCATGAAGTCGTGTAGTGCTAGGCATTGGGTGGAAACAACATGGGTGACTTACAGAAAGCGGCGTAAAGCAAGGAATCTGATTCAGCTTTCCTGATTCGAAGAGAAGTTCTATTGTAATTTATTCACCTTATGTGATGCACAGCTTCCATTTCGTTGCATAAGAATATATGATTTAATTTCATACATCAATGGTTCTCTGTTTTTGGAACATTCTTTGAAGCTACTGCTCCTATGGGGAAGAATCTGAAGTTCGTAGAGGTCAAAAACTGATGGGAGCTCGGGTATCTCGAGGACCCGAATTTTCAACTGCTGTTTTGACTATGTCTAAAACATTGACTTGATTATGAAAATCATAAGCGAGCATTACACTTTGTAAAGATTACCATTTTAACCAGCATTCTACATTCTACCTATTTTTCACACGCAACAGTCATTTAACAACACATCAATTATATAGTGTCAACTGCTAGAATCTGGATAGTTACTATTCTGCAGTAATTATCTCCTTCAGCTGTGGATTAAATCAAAATATTGCCAGAGGAGGAAGTTAACTGCGTTTTCCCTCATTTTTAGATTTCCTCTTCCTAAGAGGATTAACTCGCTCACATTTTTGTGTAATCAGTGGAAGTCAATCTGTTGCAAAATTTTGCCCCTTTTCTTTCCACCCAACCCCACCCTACCGTGGGCAATTATTGGAGGTCCTAAACCGTAAAACAATCAGGACGGTTGACCAAGCTAGAAAATAAAATAATGAAAATACTAGTGTGCGTTTTCATTTACAACGTAAACAGAAAGGAGAAAGGAGAAAGAAGTACCTTGGTTCCTTATAGAGATGTTAAATCACAGACAAAAAACGAGATGAACATTCCATGAAACTTATCCACGTCCCAGGGCGGGGAGGTGGTGTGAAGCCGAACGTTGAATTATGTAAATCTAATAGGAACAGGAGGTATCTCTCTGATTGGTGTCTACAAGTTTTATTGCAAATCTGTGGTTTCGATGTTGCTAACTTGACACGAGTGACTGGACATTTACACTGCTTGGTGAGATTATTTTTGCGGCGGAAGGCACAGAAAAATACATTTAAAAATAGTGTGAGTTATTACACGTACATACATTAATAGATGCTAATACATAAAGATAGACATAGGGAGGAATAGAAATGAGAGGTAGAACGAGAGGTACATTAAGACGTTGGATGTTAAATAAGTCAGCATCGAATCATTGTCGCCAAATAAGCTGCGGCAAAGTGGCTATGTCGAAACGTCTCAAACCCCACACTACGTTAGAAGAACCTTGCCAAATGGCACGCACGGAACGACTGAACATGCAAACAGGTGACTGAAATGAGTCAAGAAGTTATATCAGCTGATTTAATATATGATTTCCACGACTTTTTGCGTGTTTCATTCAGTTTGTGACTTTCCACCCTTATCTAGATAAAATAACCCCCCCCCCCAAAAAAAAAATTTAAAGCAATATCTTACGAATTCCAGTTATTCTTTTATTCTTTTATTTGGTTCAGATATTTGACTGCTGCCATGGTGGAGCACCGCCTTTAGTCGAACAAATCGACCCCAGGACTTATTCTTTGTAAGCTTAGTACTTAGTTTATCGGTCTCTTTTGCCTAACCAGCATCGGTTGTCAGGCGATGGTGGGGAGACAAACACAGACACACAAAAATACACCCACACACACACACACTTGATTGTGTAGACAGAGATTGAAACATTTCTATTGCTAGTCGAGATTCATGCTAACCCCAAGGCAAAGACTTGTTTTGATTTCTATCAATAGGAATATTTCCCCTGACGAGACAAATAAGTCCCTTAAGAGGTCCCTAACGTCGAAATTGCAATAGGGAATTAACTAGTTATTTTCAAGTTGTGGATTCTATTTGCCATGTCGCCCGAAGAAAGTTTTTATTGTGAGGAGAAATGATATGAGTTTTATAATGGCTTTATAGCGGTTTTGGCTGCTATTTTTAACATGTAAGGGTCTTTTTAACCATCTTAGTTATAATTGTGACTTGTTCATAATTATAAACGTTTTTCTTCTTTATATCTTATGATAACATGTTTGGCCATTGATATATTCAAAAATAATCTTAATTATTTATAATGTATCCTCCGTAATGTTTTTACATTACTTTCTTATATATATATATATATATATATATATATATATATATATATATATATATATATATATATATATATATATATATATATATATAAGCAAAAGGATATCCAGAGGTGATGCAGTACGACCGTTTCAAGCGGCTCCATTTAATTGAACAATGCAATCATTACATCAATTTAAATGCAGGGCTATCCTCAGCTGCATAATTAAATAGAATGTTTTAATCGGTCAGACAGATTAATATATATATATATATATATATATATATATATATATATATATATATATACACGACGGACTTCTTTCAAAAGATATGAAAAAAATATTAGCTGGTGAAATATTTGAACGTTGTTCTTGATGACTTCTCGTACGATGACTTCATACGAAAAAGTATGGAAGGGTTTATGCAGGTTCTACTGAAAAGTACAATGCCAGTTTCACTGAGAATGTTTTTCACGTCAAAGATTAGCTTAAGACATCGAGCAAAGAAATAAAACATGAAACCACGTTGCTTCGAAGGCAACATCCTAAACACTATAATCATATCTCTCAGTTTTGGTTCAATTTAATTAAATATAACCACAACAAAGTTTAGTTATACTTGATAATTCTAAACAAAAGAAATATGGCTTCCTAACCACGGGAGTTATAACTTAGTTAACATTGGTTAAAATTCCATTCATTCACTAAATTCGGTACTTAAATTATTGGAGAAATAAACTGTGGAAGCCTTTTATTCTGTTTACGTCCAATGAAGGCTTTATTATTATATTACAATAAAGACAGCGGGAATCGGCAGTGGAGGGGTTTGATATGCTAATTCGTAAATTTACACATCTTGCTTGGTGAATACATGAATATTTGCTTATGCAATTACGTGTATCATTTACATTCGTTGTCGTGATCTATACATACAGACGCACAATCACTCACAAACACTCACACATACATACAACTATATATATATATATATATATATATATATACAGAGAGAGAGAGAGAGAGAGAGAGAGAGATTCACACATATATGTATGTATATATATATATATATATATATATATATATATACATAATATAATTAAATATTGAGAGTCGATAGGAGACACAATTATGTACGTATGGATAGTTTTAACATACGTATATGTGTATATGTGTATCTGTGTATGTGAGCATTTTTGAATTGTATATAGGTATTTGCGTGTAAGAGTGTATTTTTGTGTACCAATAGGTCTTAGAAATTACACACATAAATACATATATACATACGTCCACACACACACACACACACACACGCACACATATATGTGTATATTAGCGCGATAAACAAACGATAGATTTGTATGTTTGTATGTACATATCCAATTGTTTTAAGTGAGTATATATAAATACACATGCCGACGTTTGTGTATGCACAGCTGTGTAAATGTGTATGTCCAAGAATATATGATTGTATGCATGTGCGTAGTGATGCTTGTCTGGTAATGTGAATGATATATATCAATATTATTTTAAAACCTTCAAATCAGTCATGAATGTTATAAACAAAATGGTGCTATAATAAACACGGTTAAAGTCAAAAATATTACATTCCATAACCGATTTAAAGGGAATTATAGCAGAATAGCAAATGACTGGAAAACGGGTAAGAATGTAATAATTGCAGTCTATCTGATTATAGATAAATCAGGTAATACGATTATTGATATAGAAAAATATAGGTGGAATTTGGAATAAGAATATGCAGAAATATATAAGATGGTAGTTTGAGTGAGGGGTTACGAAGATGCATTGATACAATCGTTAAGAATGCGTTGAAAGGAAAAACATATAATTTTAAATCTTATAAAAACCGAGAGGGGAGAGTATAAATAATACACAGAGAAATTATATGAAAACATTAAATATATATAAGGTATATGTATATACACGTATGTGTATATATATGTGTGTGTGTATGTGTATTTATATATATATATATATATATATATATATATATATATATATATATATATATATATATATATATATATATAAATATATATATATATATATATATATATATATATATATATATATTTACATACATATATGCATATTTACGTTTACATATACACATGTATATGCATAAACATATATAGATATGTACATTTACAATTTACACATATCTATTTATATATTAAAATGGAATTAGATCATAATAATATTGGAATATATTTAATTGGTAATATTTCAATAAGATAATAATATCAAAAAGGTTAAGGGAAGTCGAAGGAAAATCTGCCCATTTATCAATCAATTCTTAATATACGCGTATGTCTGTGTGTGTATGTGTGTGTGTTCGTGTGTGTGTGTATGTGTGTAGGGATGCGCGTACATACATAGACAAGGCCACGCATACACACACATATATGTATATTATATATATGTGTGCGGGGAGGAGAGAAAGATGGTTACTAGATTTGAATGGTTTTATATTCTATGAGGTGAAAATTGGGATATGAATAAATATGGGAAATAAAGCAACTGTTGTATCTGGAGACATTATGCTAACAAGTTAAATGATAGAAAAATAAATAAAACAACTACGTTTGTCTTTATTTTCAGTGATTCGCTCGCTATAAATAGTGTATTTAACCGTGAAAAGGAATTTTGTAATCTAATAGGAAACATGTTATAAGCAGTGAAATATTCTTCTTTTTCTTTTTCTTTTTTTCTTTCATTTATATTTTCAATGCATTCAGGCTTTGTATTTCAGCGTCGAGAGATACAGAGGAAGTGGGATTGGGAGAGAGGGGGGGGGGCAATATAGAAGGAGACTAGGGATTGTAAATGTATAAATACGGAGTTGATGGCAATGGCGGTAAAATGGTTGCAACGGAAAGGCGCCGAAATAAATGAATGTCTTCTAGTGTTTTTGCTTCATTTTCTGCTAAAATCCCTCAGGACTCGATCGACTTTCATTATTCTGAACATGTACTGTTGATTGAATTCAGTAGTCTATATTATCCGTTCCTGATGAATTTGCGACCCTTAAACCAGCATAGCAAATCCATATTAATGCCGATGTTCATATTGCAATAATTGTTGTCGTTGTTGTTGGTCTTGTTGTTAGTGTTGTTGTTTTCGATGATATTGTTGTTGGTGATGTAATGGTTGTTCTTGTTATTGTTCCTGCTATCTTGACCCAACTCATACAGTTAACATTTCAGCCAGTTGCAATCATTCCGACACATCGAATATTATGTCGTCTAAAATATCTATTCCAATTCATCAAATGTCGCAGTACGACATGCAGGAAATTTTACTGGTATTTCTAGAACTAAGCAGCAGTGTTGAAGGTGTTTGACTTGATATCAGTGATGTTGTGGGATGGTACAACAGGTAAGAATGACAAAGAAATGCTTTTGGCATTTTCAACTGAAATTATTTCAATTACGTCTGTAGTTTTCAAGATAAAAGTCTAAAAGCCACACATTATATTTTTCTACTTCTTGAAATCAAAATCTTGGTTTCGTGTTATATGAAAGCACCATTTTCTTTTCTTAGAATACTTGTTAATCCTGGTGGATTAATTGTGAATTCGCTTCTTATACATTTATTTCAATTACTCTCCTTTTATATGTGAAGAAAGCATTGGTGTTGCCGCATCGCAGTAATAACTATTATATCAATAATAATTAAGGCGACTGTTGACTTACAAGTGTCAAAGCTTCGTTAGACATGTTTTAAGTACAGTTTGAATCCAATTACTTCCATCGTAAAAAGATATTTCATTTGAGAAATGCTAAACGTAATATTTTACCCAATTATTCTTCTCATTGCGAATAGGAAGTGGCTGCTAACATTATTTATCGGGCAAACGGATTGGTTTATATAGCGACTCATCATATCCATTACTGTCTCGTTGTTTTTCTTAGTAAAACACGATATTTTAATTTGCCACACTTTTCCTATTTGCTTTTAGGTACAATAGTATGTTGGAATATTCAACCTGAAGGCAAATTCTATGAATAATCCCTCCCCATTTTATTTTCAACGTAGTTTCTAGTTTGGTTTCCTTCTGATATCAATGTTAAATCCGAAAATATAATTCATTGTACATTCTTCCTGCGTTACGATCTACTGTGAGATAAGGAACTATTTCGTTTCAATTCTTATATGAGACATATATTTACTTGTGTATAACAGGGTAAATGTGGACATGTATACATTACCAACATGAATAATATCAGGAAATATGACACACATACAATAATTATAATTTCATTTTAATCAAATTTCATGGGGCTAATACAAAATGATGAAAGGAATACCAGTTTTGAAGGATCACTATTTATTACCTTAAAATAAAATTAAATAACACACATTTATCGCTTGCATATGTGCAATAGATATATGTTATTATTTTTCTAAATTTTCTCAACATAATTACAATCTGCTTTATCGAAAGATATCTCTGCAAAATTTATTGAAAATGTGTATATTTCAGAAAGTTATAGGCATTTGCACCAAAGCGTTTGCATTAGATTATTTTTTATTTACGAATCTCTTGGGGAAGTTGACATTATCTGTGAGATATTGATATTTTGTATTAATATTTAGGGAACATATCTTCTGTAGAGAGTGTTGTGCTTTAAATAGGAATGCTAGCATTGGGAATTTACCCTGTCTGTCCAGAACACTGAAAACACTTGCACCTAATCTAAACAAAATCTCTTATTTTCAATGTCTCTGTTTCAAGCGTTATAATTTATCAATATCAAATAAATTTCCTCCTGAATTACGGAGTCCGTGAGAAAGGCGACAGCCTGTCTAGTTAGCATGTGCAACGAGGGTTATACGAAAAAAGACCAACTTTCTCGATATTAAATAAGTTCAATTAAATCACGGAATACGGCGATTTTTTAAGTTAATTTTCTCTATTTGAATTGGGAATTTGGTCAGTAATAACGATAATTGTATATTTCCGATTGACCAATAACTTGTTCAAAAGATTTTTAGGTGCTACTTTGGTATGCTATCTATGTATGATGAAACTACTTTGGTATGCGATCTAAACCATTATATTGTGATCTGCAACAAGAAAAGTTATACTTATCAAGAACAAGGAAAACACCTGTATCAGTTTCGAGAGAATGCCTGATTAGAGAGTATGAAGCATAAGTGTTAATGCTAATTGCATAAAATGTATAAAACTTTTAATTCACTACTTTTGACTTTTGTAGCTAACGTTCGTTCGATTCATCCGTTCGTTCGATTCATCCGTTCGTTCGATTTTCCCATAGAATTAGTAAACTTGTTTCAAATCTGCTTCGTTTTAATTTTTTTGAATAAATGTACAAAAATGTAAGAATGTTTTATTTAAGCGTTAATAAATATATGGAAAGTGTAGAATTTGACTCTTGTAGATCACGTTGGCTACGTACATCCCATTAGAGAGTAGCACCGACTTTTGATAGCAATCGTGACAAGATATAATCTGTGAAAAGCATGAGATAAAAAATCACTACTTGCATCAGTAGTATATGCTCAGAATAGAAAGACGGAGAGAAGGAATTTTCTATATATTTTTATTGTACGCAATGACATACAACTTATATTATCAATATTTCGCGGAATCACTTCCATGAAATATTGGAATATGTAACTGTCGTGACCAAATAAAGCATCCTTCTTTTAAAGGCAATTCTCTGTACACTATGAAAAAATGGAATTGTAAAGTTTTAGAAAATTGAAGAAATACGATTTTAAATATATATATATATATATATATATATATATATATATATATATATATATATATATATATATATATATATATATATATATATATATATATATATATATATATATATACATATATATATATATATATTGAAACACTTGCAAGTGGTTGTGTAACTACAAGTGATCAACATTTAATGTGAATGCAAGAAAATATAGAAATATATTCAAAAAGGAGAGAACGAGAGGAAAGGAAATGGAAAGAATATGAAATAAAAAGAAGAGGAGAGATAGGATGAGATAGCACATGCAAATAATATCTATTACGAAAGTTTCAAGTATGCTTTGGTTCTGCAGCGCACTGTGTATATTCAAATTGTCGTTGATGAAAACAAGGAGCCTTCTTTGGAGACTTGCCTTAAATCGGCATATCTTTACCCCAGAGATATAATCTACGAAACCACTCTAAATATCAGGTTTCATCTATTTGCTGATAAGCACCTTCTGTTCTCTAAAATGTAATAACATTAACTAATACAAAATTGGATATGGAAAAGATCTACAAATGCGCCAAAGTATGTTATGACAAATAGCATCAATTTGCAGCTGTTGCAAGCTCTTGTTGGAAATAGCAATACCTAGAAATCAATGATCACTATTGTGGATTAGGCAAAATATTTCACTGTAATGCAGAATATATGAACTCCAATGAAATTACAATTTTAACGACACATAGATTTCAACTAAAAACAAGGCCCTCTCAAAATGCTTCTGCGTAATTTCGATAGGTCGCTGATATTTAATTGGCACAGACTTATTATTTAAATGTTTATATCACAAGTTATCGAGACATCGAGACTACTATTCTCAATAGGGGAGTCAAACGAAAGGATGCGGTGGCATTCAATATTCAAACTCATACCGACAAATGTCCACTGGTGATTCAAAGGACGTTAGTATCCACTAAGCCTAATTATGATATGTCAATCAATAAATCTTAAGGGGAAATATTAACAGTTGCTGGACTACATTTTGAGAGATACTCTTACCCTAATGGCCAAATTTTACGTAAGTTAGTCAAGCGTTGGAAGCCGCTACTTGTAAAACCACAACCATGGTTACCCGACGTGAGAAAATCAGTTTCTAGTTCTTCCTACATTATTCTGAGTACTGACATATCACATAATGTGGGGTTCATCACAATTCTTGATCATATTTCTTTATGGGTTCCCTGAAAACATTCCTGCTTCAATGCGTTTTGATATTAAGGTCATGATTTTATAGCCAAGGGTGGTTCACCTCATTGTAACCTATACCTACTCGTCTTTAAATTTATACATACATATATATATATATATATATATATATATATATATATATATATATATATATATATATATATATATATATATATATATATGTGTGTGTGTGTGTGTGTGTGTGTGTGTGTGTGTGTGTGTGTGTGTGTGTGTGTGTGTGTTTGTGTGTGTGTGTGTGTGTGTGTGTGTGTGTATGTATATAGTCGCTGGAGGTGCAATGGCCCAGTGTTTAGTGTAGCAGACTCGCGATTGGAGGATCGCGGTTTCGATTCCCAGACTGGGCATTGTGTGTGTTTATTGAGCGAAAACACCTAAAGTTCCACGAGGTTCCGGCAGGGGGTGGTAGAAACCCCTGCTATACTCTTTCGCCCCAACTTTCTCTCACTCTTTCTTCCTGTTTCTTGAGTGACGCCGCGATGAACTGGCATCCCGTCCAGGGGGGGGAACACATACGCCATAGAAACCGCGAAACCGGGCCCATGAACCTGGCTAGGCTTTAAAACGGCGCATAAATAAAAAAAAAAACAAAACAATAGTTGCTGCTAACTACCTAGAACCCACAAGAGTAAAAAAGAGAACAGAGACAGGCAGAAAAAAAAGAAAATGCTCCTTGTATTCGAAAACTATGAGAATGTTTTTTTAAAAAACATATTTCATTTCATTTTTCCACAATTTAATTGTTTTTCATACTTTACTCTAATTTTAAAATGTCACACTGACTGAAACTTTATACATACGAACACGAGTGTTCATTTTCTAACACCGTCTCCGATGAAGGGATATAAAAAATATCCCGGAAACAGCTGTAAGACCTCTTATAAATGTTCTGAAATCTTTCACAGCCTTGGATTTTTATCTCATTCTCTTAATCATATATATATATATATATATATATATATATATATATATATATATGTGTGTGTGTGTATGTGTGTGTGTGTGTGTGTGTGTTTGTGTGTGTGTGTGTATGCGTGTGTGTGTGTGTGCGTGTGTGTGTGTGTAAGTGTGTGTGGGCGTAGATAGATAGATATATATATATATGTACATATATATATATATATATATATGTATATATATATATATATATGTATATACATATATGTATATATATATATATATATATATATATATATATATATATATATATATATATATATATATATATATATATATATATATATATATATATATATATATATATATATATAATCATAAAAGTTATCCCTCCCATTGTGATCTGTAGCACGATGGGTTGCCAAGAATTTATACCTCTCATCGCAGATCGGTGGCTATCGGACGCTGACGAAGTGAAATAACCCTGAAACCCGGGTCCGTTCGTGCTACAGATCACGATGGGAGGGATAACTTCCCTTGGCAAAACAAACAGGACACAGAAGTGTGTCGATAAACCAGCTGGAGGAGATGTCCTCCTGGGGCTAAAAGCAACAGTAACATCCACCCCTAGGGGTCAGCCACATTTAAGTGGCAATATACTTCACTTTATCGTGCAGTTACTGTTAATACCTAATTTAAAGAATTAGCATTGCTTATATATATATATATATATATATATATATATATATATATATATATATATATATATATATATGAAGTTCCTATTGCAGAATTCAGTACAACCAATTTT
>NC_142935.1:66293219-66303219 GCF_046866305.1 Octopus bimaculoides
CTGTGAGTTTCTGCTGCGTCATTCTTGCAACATGTGGTTTTGCATTATCACGAAGCAGATTTGGGCCACGCCGATTCACCGATGCAGGTCTCATTTTTTGCAAGTGAGCATGCATTTCAGCGAGTTATTTGCAGTAAACCTCTGCTCTAATGCTCTGATTGACTTCCAGAAAGCTGTAATGGGCAACACCAATTACAGACCACTGGGCAGTCACCTTAATCTTTTACTTATGCAATTTGGCTTTTGGAAATGTTGTGGGGAACTCATCACAATCAAACCATTGATCAAACCATTGATTTGATTGATTGTGTGTTATCATAAAGAATGCACTTTTCGTCACAAGTGAATTTTTGGTCAAGAAAAATATCATTTGTGTTTCGCAGAAAGAGCATCGAGCACACTTCAAAACGCCGATCTTTATGATTTTCATTGAGCTCATGCAGTACCCATTTATCGAGATTTTTCAACTTACTTTGTTTGTAGCCAGTATAGATTTTCGACAAAAGATTTTCAGGAAAATTTTCAAAAACTTTTCAAAAAATTTTTAACGAAAATTTTGAAAGAAGTTCAAAAGATTTTCACGAAAATTTGGAAAGAGTTTTCAAAAATATTGGACAAAAATTTGGAAAAACTTGCCAAAAGATTTTCACGAATATTTTGAAAAAAATTTTCAAATTTTCGTGAAAATCTTTTAAAAAGTTATTCAAAATTTTCGGCGAAATTTTTTGAAAACTGTTTTTAAAAATTTCGTGAAATTGCACGAAAATTTGGAAAAAAAGTTTCAAAAGATATTCAGAAAATTTTGAAAAACTTTTGAAAAGATTTTCACGAAAATTTAGAAAAAAGTTTCACGAAGATTTGAACATGAAAATTTTCAAACAGTTTTCAAAATATTTTCACGAAAATTTTGAAAAACTTTTCACGAAGATTTTGAAATGATTTTCAAAAATTTCTCACGAAAAACTTTGAAAAACTTTTCAAAATATTTTCACGAAAATTTTGAAGAAATTCTTCTAAAGTTTTTGACGAAAATTTTAAAAACTTTTCAAAATATTTTCACTAAAATTTTAGAAAAATTTCACGAAAATTTTTTTAAATATTTTTCAAAAATTTTTGACCATAATTTGGAAATAATTTCAAGAAAATTTTGAAAAAAGTTTCAAAAGATATTCAAGAAAATTTTGAAAAACTTTTGTAAAGATTTTCACGAAACTTTTTAAAATCCTTTCAGAAATTTTTGACGAAAAGTTGGAAAAAAATTTTGAAAGATTTTGATGAGAATTTCGAAAAACTTTTCGAAAGATTTTCACGAAAGTTTTGAAAAACTTGTCAAGATATTTTCACCAAATCTCGTTAGAAGCTTTCTTTACTTAGTGGTCATCTCCTTTAGCTCCTTCTCTGTTCTCTTCAGGACTCCAGCTCCATACTACTACGACTGCACGCGAGTTTATTGCTAAACTTATGCTTCAGGTATTTAGCTTTGAAGTCAATATTTTTCTCTCTCGCCGTAGGTACTTTCATTTTGTCATTTCCTTCAGGTTGTGGTTTTTGATTCCATCTGCTTGAAGTATTCCCAGGTATTTATTGCTGTATTGAGATTGAATTGCCTTCATATTACATTCTGAGTTCAATTTCCGCCGAGATAGTCGACCGCGCCATTCATCCATTCTGGTTCGATAAAATAAGTACCAGTGGTGCAATGGAGTCGATCTAATCGACTTACACCCTCCACCGAATTTGCTGGCCTTGTAGCCACTTGTAAGCCTTTCTAGTCATTATTATCGTTTTTGTTGTCGCTGTCCCCGCTGTTTTGTTTGTTATTAACCTTCTCCTCTACTTTTTTTTTAGTCTGGAGCCTATGTTAGAAATATTGGTTGCAAATTTTCGAGCAAGGCCAACAATATATCGGGAGGTGGGGCTAAGTCAATTACATCGATTTCCAGTGTTCAACCTGCACTTACTTTTTCGACACCGAAAAGGATGAAGGAGAAACTCGCCCTCGGCTGAATTTGAACTCTAAACGTAAGGACGGACGTCGTGTGCTAGAATTATTAATCATTATCGTGATTAGTAGTGGTTGCTGTTGTTGTTTGGAACGCAATGGCCCAGTGGTTAGGGCAGCGGACTCGTGGTCATAGGATCATGGTTTCGATTCCCAGACCGGGCGTCGTGAGTGTTTATTGAGCGAAAACACCTAAAAGCTCCACGAGGCTCCGGCAGGGGATGATGGCGAACCCTGCTGTACTCTTCCACCACAACTTTCTCTTACTTCCTGTTTCTGCTGTGCCTATAATTCAAAGGGTCAGCCTTGTCACACTGTGCCATGCTGAATATTCCCGAGAACTACGTGTCTGTGGAGTGCTCAGCCACTTGCACGTTAATTTCACGAGCAGGCTGTTCCGTTGATCAGATCAACTGGAGCCCTCGACGTCGTAACCGACGGAGTGCCAACACACATATATGCTGTTGTTGTACTTGATGATGATGATGTCTTTGCAACAGTTGTTGTTCTTGTTCTTATTACTGTTGTTGTTGTTTTAGCAGAATCTGCAGGAGTTACAGTAGCAGTAATCAGCGATTTTCCAATTTTCCCCATTTCCGTTCATTAAATGTACAATTTAGTACATTTGTCATTATCCCCATTAATTTCTATTCCTTTTTTGTTTGCTTGTTTATTTGTTCGATTCCTCATTTATTTATTTTTTCTCTCTTTTAATTATTCTCATTAATTTGTTCTACTATTTCTATTCACACCTCCATCTCATATTTGCCTCATTTGCAATTTTAGCATCAAATTTTATTCATTAACTTCTTACGTTTTGTTTAAATGTTCGTAATTTATGTGACTGCTATATATTTTTATACATTTTATGTTTATATTTAAAGAATTAAAACATTATTATTTAGGCATGTGCTGTTCTATTTTTATTTCTATTTATTTTCTCAATAAAATACACTTTACTAATTTATATGCACTCTTAGTTAGCACATGCTTTTCAATTGTCACCAATTTTAGTTCGTCTCTTCTTTCAATATCAAAATATGGCGCCGTTACAGTTCTTTATCTGTAGCTCTACTAACTGTTGCATTTATTATTGCCACTTTAGTTCTTATTGTTTTTGTTGTTGCTTCTGGTTTTAGTGTTGTAGCTTTGAAGCAATTTATTTTATATTATTATTGATATATACATGGTCTGTGTATTTGTGCATGTGAGAGTGAGCGCACTTGTGTGTATGTGTGTGTGTGTGTGCGCGCATGCAAGTGCGTTTCATTGTGCGTGTTCTGAGTTCAAATTCAGCCGAGCTCGACTTTGTCTTTCATCTTTTCGGAGTCGATAAAATAAATATCAGTGGTGCACTTAGGTCGATGCAATCGATTAGCACTCTGCCCTGAAATCGAAGCGTTACGCCTATAGCGGAAAAGATTATTATTATTATTATCATCATTATTATTATTGCGTTTGCACAGCTTCTAACGCTGGAGATGTACTACAATGAACTAAGGTAACACCTTCTATTTTTCGAGCCCTTTCCGGGGTATTGGAGCGCTCCCAAGCAGTGCTGTTTTCTGCAAGTGCTCTACCCTTATTGCAGCCCCTATTTGTTCCACGTACTTCTCGAGATTTTTGCTCACTGTTCCCAGGCCTCCGACAATTATTGGTACTACTGCTACCTTTTTCATCGACCACAACAGTTTAACTTCCCAAGCTAACCTATTATTATTATTATTATTATTATTATTATTATTATTATTATTATTATTATTATTATTATTATTATTATTATTAAAAACATCAACAAGAACAGCAACAATATTAATTATAGTAATAATAATAATAATTATCATTGTTGCTGTTGTTGTTGTCGTTGTTGCAATAATCCTAATAACAATAATAAACAATAATAATAACCACATAAGAGACATGGATAATTGAACAACCCTGTGTTTCCAAGAATATTAAATTTGTTTGGCCACTTCTTAAACTGGCTATGTCAACACCGTAAGTTAGCAACTCCGTATGAAGCAAGTGGGGTGTAAACGAGCGCCCGTAGTTTTAAAGCAAAACAGAAAATAATCAGAAGATAATCCACGGACGTGCAAATAGAGACAGGATTTTACAAGGGGCGAAATTTTCGTAAACCATCACGAGAAGTAGAAAGTTAAAACACACCGTTGCAAGATTATTTGAATGTCAGAAGTTGAGGTATAAAAGGGCTGTCAAGTTTTAAGCGTTTGAGCATCCAGATGATGTATAAACAGTTAGGCTAGATGAATGGATATATCGTTACAAATATAGTGGTGAGTGAAAATATATTCATTGATTGGTGCTCGACAGAATAGTGATTAAATTCAAAGGTTATGTATTGCCTGGGGTTTTATCATTAATTTCCGCTAAAATACAAGTAAAGATGGACGGAATGCCGCTAAGCTTTTTCCCTGCGTGCTAACGACTGCCAGGATGCCATTTTCCCGTAGCCCCATATCGACTTTAGATTTTGTGTTAGGTATCGCTTATGTAGATACTCGTAGAGTGAAGAACTGTGTTGAACATGTTCTACCTGTATTTCGAAAACGCAGCATTGTCACCGACATTTTGAATCTACCAGAGGACTACATGAAAATCATATATGTGGGTGTGTGGAATTCCCAGACAATTACATGTTAACACATTGAGTGTGTAGTTCAGCTGATCGAATAACCGAAGTGCTCATTATAGGAAAACGACCGAATTTCCATTTACTTTAGCCATTAAAATGTTTTCGCAAATAGTTCTGAAATATACACTATTCAACACTTTGATGTTTGATAAAAGGTAGATATTATCTACAGTGCAGTTCCTCTCTTAAAATATGCAAACGTTGTATTCGTGAGCCATCAACATCGCCATCGTTTACAATCATTACAGCATACATCTGATGTCTGATAATATATGGCGTCTCTGCTATTTGTGAGGCAACGTTATTATTCTGTTGTTTCTTTTTTTCTAAATTTTTATCTTCTTGTTGTTTTACATAAAACGTTCGTTGCTGTAAGCTATTAATTTCTAAACTTTTTTGCAGCTTCAATTTTATATTCTGCTGAGATCTTTAAACCAATCATTTGAATAAAAACTAGTTAGCTGAGAATGTCTAGTGAATTTCAATCCAAAATAGACAAAGGTACTCCATAAAAAACATTGAGGAATACGCCTTGTTCCCCATGCGTCAACCATTTTCAGTTCATGATGTTTGCATGTTTTAGTGTCGTTTCAAGACTTTCCGGTCTATACCAATTCTAACACATGTACCAGTATGAGTATAACGCAAATGCAATTATTCATACATAGTTATACAATCACTTCATTCACAATCGCACACATCTAGTCAGCTACTGTCACCAATACAGAAACGTTTATGTCACCAACACAGGAACGCGTTTGTATATATATACATATGTATATATGTATATATATGTATATGTATATATGTATATATGTATATACATATATAAACACACACACACACACACACGCATATATATATATATATATATATATATATATATATATATATATATATATATATATATATATATAGACACGTCTACATAAATATATACACAAATACGCTTTCCTGTGGGCATAAAATTTTCTTTGTTGGTGGCAGTACGTGACTAGATGTGTGTGATTATAAGTGAGTGTATACTTATGTATGAATAACTGTATATACGATATGTGATACATATATATACATATATACACACACATATATATATATGTATATATATAAATATATATTATTTTGTTTAAAAGAGTTCCAACACTGTCTGTTTTTTATGTTTATATATTTATATATTTAATCCTTTATATTGAACACTCAATATTTCATCTATTCAATAAGACATATTCCATATATTCAATTAGACATTCACTACTTTATTTCATAGTACCATCCATTTTTATTTTATATTATATATTGTATATTATATTATATATTGTATATTCCATATTCTATATCCCACATTGGTTTTGCAGGAATATAGATAATACATATAAAACAGACAGTGTTGGAACTCTTTTAAACAAAATAATATATTCCTCAATACACAATCATACAAACCCCCCTTTTTTGTATTTATTTTTACTCGCATATATATAAATATATATATATATATATATATATATATATGTATGAAATTTTTTCTAAAAAAATAGAGAGCTGGTATTATTAAAATATCATCACAAGTGGCAAGCGAATTATCAGCCGTACAGGTAAAGTAATAAAATACCTACATACAATATAAGATATATTCTCATATGTGTGTGTATATATACACACATATAATCGAGGGCACTACCTGTGTACCTACACCGCTAAAAATAGAAATCAAAAATATTTCTCTGAAACGGAATAGTCACAAATCTACTACATATACGATACATAACATATCGTGGCACTCCGTCTTTTACGACGATGAGGGTTCCAGTTGATCCTTTCAATGGAACAGTCTGCTCGAGAAATTAACGTGCAAGTGGCTGAGCACTCCACAAGCACGTGTAGCCTTAATGTAGTTCTCGACGTGATTTAGCGTGACATAGAATGTGACAGGGTTGGCCCGTTGAAATACAGGTACAACAGGAAGTAAGAGTGAGAGAAAATTGTGGTGAAAGAGTACAGCAATGCTGGACTACCGCCTGAATCGAACAAATCGACCCTAGGACTTTATTTTTGTAAGCTTAATACTTTTTCTATCGGTTTCGTTTGCTGAAATGCTACATCTTGGGGACGTAAACGCATCAAGATCAGTAGTCAAGCAAGCTGAGGGAACAAATACACACACACAGATTTATACATACATATATACGACAGGCTTCTTTCAGTTTCCGTCAGCCAAATTCACTAACAAGGTGTTTGGTTGGCCCGAGGCAATAGTGAAACACACTTTCCCAAGGTGCCACGCAGTGGAACTGAACCATGTGTTTGGGAGGTAAGCTTTTTCCTCCAGAGTCACGCCTGCACCTATGTAGATAAGTGTGTGTGTGTGTGTGTATGTGTGTATACATACTTATGTACATATATCTATATAGATAGATTGTTGACTATGTATATATGTGTATATATATATATATATATGTGTGTGTGTGTGTGTGTGTGTGTGTGTGTGTGTGTGTGTGAACCTTGAAGACTTGTACCTTCAACAGAAGTCTAGTACCATGTTTTTCTTTTTGAGCATCACGACTCCTCATACACTCCTCATATATATATATATATATATATATATATATATATATAAACATACACACACACACACACACACACACACACACACACACACACACACACACACACACACACACGCATATATATATATATATATATATATATATATATACTGAAATATTTAGTAGGCACTATAACAATTTTTATACAGAATTATAATTAGTCGAGGCTATGCGATATACTATTTCTTAACTGTTCATATATTAGTTATTGGAATTAGATCAATCTTAAATCCATAGAAGATTAATCGAAAGCTTTCGATAAATTAGACCATAAATATTGACATCTGTCACCACAACCTCCAGCTTGCGTTTTTGTATCCTAGCAACGTGCAACGTCATTCACTCGGATTTTACGATGAATTTCCTTATGTCGGGATCATACAGTATCATGCACTCAATCTATTAAGCTGCTCCCTTCCCATCGCTTTTGTATCAACTATCACTTGAGTGGCTACTGCAAAAATTACAGACATTGAGTGGGGTATTCTGTGACCTAGAAAGAAGTAGAAATCTCTCCATATGTGCGGCAAATGTTACAATCACCGCGTTGAATACCATACTCTTGGTAATTGGCACCATTCTAAGATACTAAGAGATTGATCATCCACGAAAGACCAGTGGGCCTGCAACAGAGCACAAGAAGAGGCAACTTATAACATCCAACTCTGTCGTTAGACGTTAGACGGATGGACGGATGGACGGTCTGGTTAAATTGTACGATTCTAGTTTGATATAGTTCTGCTTTTGGAAAACAACTGGAACGAACCAATCTCACTCAGAAATGAGCCGAGAGAAGCTCTGCTGACGAGCTAGGAGGAGCGGCGGACGCCTATCTCATCTCTGTTATCCAGTATTGCCTGGATGTTGTGCTTTCTCCAATAAACTTCTAACTCTACTGGAGCAAAATTCGATTTCTGCCAAATAGACGTGCTCCTCTCGTTAGGCTCTCCATTTGCTGAAAACACGCGCTCACGAGAAAATGCATGTAAAAGATATAGTTACCGTTTTTTAGTCTCGTTTTTCCTCATTTCCATTCTTTCACAGGGCTGCAGTCGTTAATCAGGATAGAGAGAATGTTCACCTGACTAATTTGCTATCATTGAGCGAGCTCTCAATCTTTAACGCTCATAATGCGGTCAGAAGATATGCATTGGTATTCTATAAAGTGGTAGGGAAACAGATAATATACCCGAGGAAACAATGCGAAGCAAAGGAAATCAAATGATTTGTCTGTTGTGTATGATATTTTTGACAGCTGCTCATGGATACTATTACGAAATCCGGGACCTGTCAGTGCTAATGTAGGAAATTACCTAATAGATGTAGGGAATTACATAATAGAGAGAAACTCTAAACACTGCAGTCCCTTCAGTCATGCGCAAGCATCTCTGACTGGTGAAGCATTGCTCACATATCACGTGGGAGACATATCTAGCAATCAGGTAAACTCCTTTGGAAAATTTATCCCACCAAATTCATTTGACCAGGAAGGACAGTTACATGTCTGCTAAGAAGATTTTATGCAGTCCCTAACTGTACCTTTCTGCACTTGATGCCATATTTCTGTCAATTTTTTTGTTGCAAATTAAAATAACATTCTTCTTCTTCTTCTTCTTCTTCTTCTTCTTCTTCTTCTTCTTATTATTATTATTATTATTATTATTATTATTATTATTATTATTATTATTATTATTATTATTATTATTATTATTATTATTATTGTTGTTGTTATTATTATTATTATTATTATTATTATTATTATTATTATTATTATCATTATTATCATTAATATTATTATTATTATTGAGTGAGGGACCAACGCATGTCATCAAAGTGACACTGGAGTAGAAATATACAAAGCCGAATATACCCATGATGACTCCTAGGCACATGCATCACAATCTATTATTATTGTTATTATTATTGTTCAGTAGTTTTATTTTTATAACGTGCTTTCACTTCACTACCGAGCGCAGCTCTGTGCGCCTTGGGTATGTGCTGTGGTTTGCTGTGGTGCTCTTATGTTTACTGTATTGAAAGTGTTTTGCGTAGAATGTGTGCAGTACCCAGTAGTGCAATTTTCTGTATGTTATATAAATTTGTAAGTCCTGGTATTTTTGTTATGTATTTGTCTGAATATTTTTTTATTATACCTAAGGCACCTACTATGATAGGAATTGTTTCTGTTTTTAGATTCCACATTCGAGTTATCTCTATTTCCAGGTCTTTGTATTTTGAAAGTTTTTCCATTTCTTTTAGAGAAACGTTGTTTATTATTATTATTATTATTATTATTATTATTATTATTATTATTATTATTATTATTATTATTATTATTATTATTATTGTTGTTATTATTATTATTATTATTATTATTATTATTATTATTATTATTATTATTATTATTATTATTATCATTATTATTATCATTATTATTATTCACGTTTCGACCTGGTAGAATTATTAACGCGCCAAACGAAATGCGTAGCGGTATTCTTCCCACTCAGTATGCTACGAGGCCAAACTTTGAAATTCATTCTAACGAGTATTGACGAAATATGCACCTGTTGTGCACTGTAACCACTTCAATCTTCCAATCGAAAACTACTGGCCTTCAACAAGTTTAAAAAGAATAGTTATTGCTGCTATTGTTGTGGTCATTAAAATTCTTGTTCCTGTTGATTCATTATTGGTCATTTTCATGTCGTTATTGACCGCGTGGATACAGCCGTCATGCCT
>NC_142935.1:66305719-66308219 GCF_046866305.1 Octopus bimaculoides
GAGTTGTGAGTGAATGTATCTCCGATGGCCCTCAGTTTTCATATTGCTAATGAGGGGTTTGAGGGATATTCATGGCTTCTTCTAGAGCCCATTTATGGATTATACTAACTGATTTCAAATTTTAGTTGAAGGCCAACAATTTTGAGGGAGGAGATTAGCCGATGTCATGGCTAATACTAATACAGCTGATACTTATTTCATCGACCACGTAGTGATGAAAATTGGCATCGGCAGAATTTGAACTCAGAGCCTATAGACGGACGAAAGGCCACTAAACATTTTGCCCGGCATGCTAAAGTTTCTGCCAGTTCATCGCCTGATAGATATAACTTATTGCGAAGCCCTACTATATTTCATTTCTTTATTTCTGAGTTGATGGGAAAATTATTTCATTTATAAGGGTTTACATAACAAATATGTTCCATTTCTAATTTAATTGCTTAACCCTGTCTCATTTTATGGTTGTAGCTATTTTAGACAATTTACGTCATTAATTATGATGCTATCACAACAAAAGTCTCACAGTCAAAAGCCTAATTATGATTTAATTAATTATCATTAATTAGCTGTGTGGCGAACGCTGAACATCGTTGAGCAGACTATAAAAACAAATGACTTTCATTGAAGCCAGTTATAAAATTCAATGCATGTCTGCCTTAGTTTCATTCATTATTTCCCAGTCTCATATAGTGGCCTTGAGAATAGGATGAATATTGAGATACCCCGTTTTATAAACATCCTTTAATCTATTTCATTCCTATCCTTAGTCAGATCGAAAACTATATTGATTCTTTATTGAGAAACAAAGGCTCGATATTTTGAGGGTTCCGTTTGGAGAGGTTTGAAGGAGGTACATTAAGAATATCAATCCTAATATATAAATGGTGCAATATTTTATCGATTTCCGAGGGATGAGAGGCAAAATTAACCTCTTCGAGATCAGAAGCTAATTTTTTCGTATTATATAAGTGAGCTTCGAATAATCCATTTTCTTTTCAAGCAGATTTCAAGCGAACACGCACTACGAGATCACGCCTATGCGATTGTGGCCTTTATTAAAAAATCCGACATGTATTCATATACAAAAATTAACAGTCCAAGAGAGATGACGTTTTAAAAAAATTCTTCAAAGCCTACCAGTGTAAGAGGTGTGATTTATTTTCAACGATTCGCCAACCACGAATGCTTTGAGAAGAGAAACATTAAACTGTTAGTTCTCTTATACCCATAAAAAGCCAGAAGAAATGCTGCTAAACATTTTGTCCAGCACAATAATAATAATAATAA
This sequence comes from Octopus bimaculoides, assembly GCF_046866305.1. NCBI lineage: Eukaryota > Metazoa > Mollusca > Cephalopoda > Octopoda > Octopodidae > Octopus > Octopus bimaculoides. The sequence continues at coordinate 66,307,007 of NC_142935.1, forward strand.
TAATAATAATAATAATAATAATAATAATAATAATAATAATAAAATAACACTAACAACAACAATAATGATTTCTTACATAGGCACAAAGCAAGAAATTTTGGTGGGACAGAAGAGGCAAGTATATTAATCCCAACACTTGGTTAGCGGGTATAAGGAATTGTTAACTAGCTGCGCGAAATGCTTAGCGGTATTTCGTCTGTCACAACGCTCTGAGTTCAAATTCTGCCGATGTCTACTTTGCCTTTCATCCATTCGGTATCAATAGATTAAGTACCAGTTGGATAGTGGGGTGGATGTGATCGACTGTCACCCTCCTCACAAAATTCAGGTCTTGTGCCTATAGTGGGAAGATTATTTCTCCGTATTTCTTTCACTCTTCTTTTTAGAATTTTTGTTTTAGTTTCCCATTTTACACAGGTGCAGGCGTGGCTATGTGGTGAGAAGCTTGCTTCCCAACCACATGGTTCTGGGTTCTGTCCTACAGCGTGGCATCTTGAGCAAGTATCTTCTACTTTTGCCTCGGACCGACTGAGGCTTTGTGAGTGAATTTGGTAGAGGGAAAATGAAAGAAGCCCGTTGTATGCATGTTTGTGTGTATTTGTGTGTTTGTGTCCGCGTTCGCCCATCCCACCATTGCTTGAGAACCAATGCTGATGAGTTAACGTCCCTGAAACTTAGAGGTTCGACAAAAAAGGCCGATAGAATAAATACTAGGCTCACAGAGAGTCAGTCCTGGGGTCTACTTGTTCGACTAAAACCCCTTTAATCGGTGCTCCTTCATGGCTGCAGGCAAATGACTGAAACAAGTAGAAGAACAAAAGAATGAGTTATCATAGAACGTGAAGGTGCGTGCCTTACTTAGCGTTTTCGGCTCACGATCGTAATGGCGTCAGTTGAGTTCCTGTCGACGCGTTATGTCCTTCAGCTAGGCGCTTTATTTTACGTTGCTCCAGTCCACTCACCTCGCAAAAATGAGTGGTACTTTTAATTCCAAGGGCCAGCCTTGTCACATTGTGTCTCGCTGAATCTTCCTGAGAACTACGTTAAAAGTACATATGTCTGTGGAATGCTCAGCCACTTATACGTTAATTTGACAAACAAGCTGTTCCGTTGATCGAATCAAGTGGAATAATCGTAATTGTAACCGACGTAGTGCCTTTTAGTTATTATACACCTCTCTGAGTCTTTCATGCCTTACACTAAGTAAATAAAC
>NC_142935.1:66313219-66330719 GCF_046866305.1 Octopus bimaculoides
ACAGACGTGTTTGTATGTGTGTGTATGTATATATGCATATATGTCTATATATATATATATATATATATATATATATATATATATATATATATGGGGGGGGGGGGAGAATTTACGAAAAAAAAACAGACGAAGACAGGTGGTGTAAACAACAAATGGATGTATTAGTATAACGCTCGGGAATATATATTTATATATATGTGTGTGTGTGTGTGTGTGTGTGTCGTAATTCGGTTTATTTCAAGATTTCTTGCCGATAGAGAAAGAACCGGTTTCTAACCTCAATCCAAGGCTCTTTCATTGGAATTTCAAGATCAACAACAGGGTATCTTTGTTTTATGTATGTATGTATATATGTATGTATATATGTATGTATATATGTATGTATGTATGTATGTATGTATGTATATATGTATGCATGTATGTATGTATGTATGTGTGTGTGTGTATGTATGTATGCATGTATGTGCAGATTTGTATGTTTTATGTATGTATTCTCATGCATATAGTTGCATATGTAGACATGCTCATATATACTTAAGTGATAAGTTTCTGGAAAATTTTACGTATGTATATACAGGCGTGGGAGTGGCTGTATGGTGAGAAACTTCCTTCTCTACCACATGGTTCCTGTTCAGTCCAGATGCGTGAGACCTTGGGAAAGTCACTTCTGTTATTGTCTTGGGCCGACCAAAGACTTGTGAGTGCAGTTACTGGACGGAAATTGAAAGAATTAAATCCTGTCTATATTTATATACATGTCTGTGTATATAATTGTGTATGTGCGTGTGTCTGTTTGTCGACCACAACTGCTTGACAACCGGTGCTGGGGTATTTACGTCCTCCTAAGTTAGCGGGGCGATAAAATAAAAAGTAAGTTTAAAAAAGTAACTACTAGGCTAGATTCCTTCCAATAAAAGCTCTTGACATCGATGTCCCTGCAAGGTCGCAGTCTAATGACTGCAATAGGTAAAAGATGAAGGATAGATAGATAGATAGATAGATAGATAGATAGATAGATAGATAGATAGATAGATAAACAGGTAGATAGATAAACAGGTAGATAGATAGAAAGATTGATAGTCAGATACATACATACATACATACATACATACATAAAGTAAGAGAGAGAAAGAGAGAGAAAGAGAGAGAAAGAGATGTAACTTCTTAAAGTGTTTACATTACAAGTTAAACTGACCCATTAAGACTGCAATATTTTGATGTATGTTCAGATATTTCTTTTGGGTCCTTTGTCTGTCCAGTCCCATATTCCTGAACAAGGACTTTTGTCTAAATGGAAGAATCATGCAGGGATTATATGTATTGTATATCTATTCTTTTCTGCTCTAGGCACATGGCCCGAAAGTTTTGGGGGAGAGGGCCAGTCGATTAGATCGACTCCAGTGCGCAACTGGTATATAATTTATCAAACCCGAAAGGACGAAAGGCAAAGTCAACCACGGCAGAATTTGAATTCAGATCGTGAAGACAGACGAAATATCGCTTACAATTTCGCCCGGCGTGCTAACGTTTCTTATTTCTTTACTGCACAGAAGGGGCTACACACAGAGGGGACAAACAAGGATATATAAAGGGATTAAGTCGATAATATCGACCCCAGTGCGTAACCGGTACTTAATTTGTCGACCTCGAAAGGATGAAAGGCAAAGTCGACCTCGGAGGAATTTGAACTCAGAACGTAACGGCAGACGAAATACCGCTAAGTATTTCGCCCGGCGTATTAACGTTTCTGCCAGCTCGCCGCCATAACGGTGCACATTATTACGTATAACAAGTAGCACTTTAAACCATTCAACAGCGGACTGCACTTAAAGACAGTAGCTTCCACATGGAAGTCAGTCACGGATCAGTAATACGGAAGTTGTGAGTTCGAATTCTTCCGGTACGCTGACCTTTAATCGTATATTTAATTGCACACATACATACATACATATATATACATGCATATATCTACATACATGTATATATATTGGGTTATTCCATAAATACTGAAGTTTTTGTATAATTCATTTATTTTTTAAAATTAAGACAAAGTTGGTTTTTTTTAACTAAAATATCCCCCTCTTCATTTTCTAAATACTCTTCCATATATGTTAGACTTGCTAGTCCCCTCTTCCACAATTCACTTGTCCGTGACGAAAATTACTTCTCCAGTACTGTTCTGACCTCGTCTACAGAATTCATATTTTTTCCGTTCAAATGATTTTGAAGACTGCGGAATAAATGATAATCAGATTTGGCAACGTCCTGTGAATATGGCGTCTGGGGCATCGTTCCCCATTCAAACTGCTCCAGCCTTTGGAATATCATCCTCGCTGTATGTGACCGAGCATTATACTGATGGAAAGCCACCATTCGTCTTCAAACTAATGATGGTCATTTTTATTCTAGCTCTGACTTAAGCCGCTCAAGTTGCTCGCAGTAGATGTCCTTTGTTACAGTTTCGTTTCGGCTTAAAAGTTCAAAATGGACTAAACCTTTCATATCCCACCAAACAGATAACTTTTTTTACATGGGTGAAGACCTTCTTTAGCCTGGTGTGCCAGTGGTCCTCCTCTCTTTACCCACTGCCTTCGGCACTTGATATTTTCATGGCGAACCCATTTCTTGTCATGCGCCACTATTCGGTCTACAAAAAGTTCATTCGTGAGACATGACAGCAAAGAAGAGCACACTTTCACTCACTGCACACGATTAGACTAGGAATGTTTGTGAGGAACCCATTGAACCAATTTGCTAGTTTTCCCGATGGCACGCAGTTGTCGACGAATGATTGAATGACTAAATCCAGACTACCCTGTAAGTTCCTCAACAGTTACGAAGGGATTTTGCTCCTCCAGGGTTTCCAGGATGTCCTCGTTGAGCTCTCCAGATCTTCCAGGATGAGTCTTGTCTTCTAGGTTGTAGATTCCTGCTCGGAATTTCTGGAACTACCGTTGACACTGCCTTATGCTTATTGTCCGACTCCCATATACTGCATTAATATTCCTCGTAGTTGTATTGTTGCCTTTATAGAATTCATAAAGCAAAATATGCCGAATATACTCTTTTGTCACTTCTATTATCGCTTCGAAAAAATAAGTGTTAAACTCAAACTACACGAAGAATAAGGACAAGGAAAAACTGCACTAAGAATAAGGTCAAGGTAAAATTAGTACCTGTTTTATAGCAAGCTCATACAAGTAGTTTATCCCGTCCCCTCCGACTTTTAGTTCATGCAACTGATAAAAAACGCAATATATATATATTTATGTGTGTGAGTGTGTGTGTGTGTGTGTGTGTGTGTGATAGAGTGTGTGTGTGCGTGTGTGAGCTTGTGTGTGCGTATGTGTCTGTGTGTGTGTGTGTGTGTGTGTGTGTGTGTGTGTGTGTGTGTGTGTGTATTTATGTATAGCTTACAGCTGTTTCCGCTATAAGATTCAAGTAACTCGTAGTTGAGTGTCTGAATAATATTTTATAACGTCATCGGAGCCTCGATTATGAAATGCAATTAATTTGAGAAAGAAGTTACATTAATAGACAGACAGACGAACAGACGGACATAAGAACAGACAGATAGAGGGATATATACATAATTTTAACTATGTATGTATATATGTATGTATGTGTTCCTGCGCACGCCGCGTAGTTTATTTGATTTCATATAATATGCATGGACATACAAAATCCACTCCCATTTCAGGGAGGATTATTCAGGAAAAAAATAAACTCTAGTTTATTAAACCATTTAATGTTTATTGAACACTTTATAGCTGAAAACAGAAACATATTTACAAAACATCCAAATACGACAGCGGAAAAAACAAGTTTAATAACATTACTGTAACTTAAAAAAGAAAAGTGGAGTTTAAATACAGGAAAAAATATTAACGAACATAAAAATCGAGCAAGCAGCACAACTAAGCATTAAAGCAAGATATCACATCAGTTAAAATATCCTACATGAATAGTCTGCAGTAATATAACGTTTCAAGGAAGACACAAGCATCTTCATTGTATGTCAAAAAACATTAGGTTATATAAAAAGCAAGCTACCAGGAGAGTTCAGTATAGGAAAGGAATCACAGTAGTTGAACAGATAATTTACAATTAGAATATCCTAGATGAGGATCTTAAAGTAATATGAATTTGCAAGGAAAAATAAAAAGCAGAAAACATTTTATAAAAAGCAAGGTTCCAGTATTTTTCTGAATCTTGGGAGGGTCATAATGACAAGAACAAAAGCATGAAATATTTCTGATTCATGTCTTTTGTTATTATTAATCAGCTAGTATAAGGCGGCGAGTTGGCAGAATCGTTAGCGCACCGAGCAAAATGCTTAGCGGTATCTCATCCGTCTTTACATTCTGAGTTCGCATTCCGCCAAGGTCGACTTTGCTTTTATAGCCTGATTGATTATTCGCCTCCCTACAAATTCCAGGCCTTGTGCCTATAGTAGAAAGGATTATTAATCAGATAGGTAACCATTTAACCAATTAAATAATCCACTGTTTGGTTACTCAATCGGTCAATCAAATAACAATTAACAACATCCGCGACCTCACTAGAGTCATGTCTTCCCTACTGTGTAGGTGTTTATTATTGATACAACAAAATTTGTTTCAACAAGCCGGTTCACATCAAGAATTAAGCAAACCAAATACAAAATCAAAACTACGAGTAGATTTGAACATAAAAGCACAATCAGAATACGGGGGAACATTTTAGAGTACTTTAACGAAGTTAGAGAATTCTTCATCACGAAAGCCTAAAAGCTCCCCATCACCACTGTTGATATCACTGTCTTCAAACAAGGCATCGTCTTCAGTACCGTTAGTGGCATTGCCGATTCCACACTTCTTAAAAGATTTGGCAATTATTTCACTTCTTGCTCACATTTTGCCAAATTCCTTCACCTACTCTCACACTTGTGCAATGGTGGCCTGCTTCATTCTTCATGTTCCTTGAATTTCATGATCAACATTTTCCTTCCTCCTCTCCGATGTTCGCGTATATTTTATTTAAAAGGCTTAATGACATATATACACAGTTAAATACAGCAATTTACTCAGCTGTCCACCAGAAATGACAACCAATTGAGTTTTTAATTCTTCCAACTTAATTTTCATTGCTTCAGTTCTACTTATTCTGTAAACTTTTCCGATACCGGAAGAAGATTTTGATGTTTGAGTATATATTTCGTAGTCACAATTTTATTCCGGCTTCATGATTCCAGCGTTTTGGATGAATATTAACAATTACATTGCATTGAACTTTTCCCTCGGGTTTACTTTTCTTTTAAATATCAACAATTGTGGCAGTTTTTCGAAGCAGCACAGCAGGTCAGAACTATTTTATAGCATGTCTTTTCATGGCTAAATCTACTTAAGAAAACTGTGGTGATCCATTTCACTCCAACACACTTTGTAGATGATACATCAAAACTTCACAGGAATAATGTTTGCCTCTCAAACCCTCTTTCATGGGGCCGAAGAGATAATAGTCTGAAGGCGCTAAATTAATCTAGTGATGAGTAAGTGAAAATTGTAGTGAAGAAGTGGCTCAAAGAAAAGTCAGCAGAATTTTTCGGGGCAGGGATACATGCTCTCATTCGAAGGTGGAACATTGCTATTGAGGGAAACGGTGACTATGTTGAGAAATAGGGATGTGATCCACAGAGGACCAGCTTCATTTTGATGTATGATACATGATCCTGTGCTGGTAATTATACCTGTCCTAAACAAAATAGCATTACTTTTTGACTCACCCTCGTATATCACTTTTAGTTTGAAGCTAATAGTTCAGTTTAATCTTTTACTACCTACAGATATATTGCTGAACTAACGTAGCTAGAGCTATTGGCTAGAGCGCGTGTGTGGTTGTGTGATGAGAAATTTGCTTCCGGGTTCATTCCCACGGCGTGGCACCTTGGGCAAGTGTCTTCTACTATAATCACGGGCCGAACAAAACCTTGTGAGTGGATTTAATAAAAGAGGATCAGATAAAATGCTTGAATAATCTTCACTATTTATTCTGCCATGAAGGGAAGCCATTGGGCTGGCAGATGTCCAAGATTTAGCCCAACCCATTCCAGATTATCACGGATCCTCCTCCATGTTTAACAGTTGGAAGAAGGCAGTCTGGGTCAAATGCTTGTTTTGGCTGTCTCCACATATATATTCGGCCGGTGGTCGGATATAAGGTAAACGATGATTGTCCGAGAAAATAACATACTTCCACTGCTTTAGAGACCAATTCTGTAGGTTTTGACTCCACGCTAAACGCTTTGCAACGTTTGTTCTTGAAAGTAGTGATTTTCTGATTGCAGCCTTCCCGTAAAATCCGGCTTTGTGCAGCTCCCGGCAAACAGTTTTTGTGGCAACCGGGTTCTCAAGGTAGTCATTAAGCTCTAAAGTAATTTTCGGAACTGTACATTTGTGACCCTTTCTAACAATTCGCGTAAGAGTACCTTTTTCACATGATATCTGAAAAGAAACAGCAATTTTAGCAAAACATATTAAGCAACACTAATACTAGATAAAAAAAACGTAATACTAAACAGGCTTTTGACGAGTTTATAGATATCGCTTTGACTTATTTAGAGAGGGAGGAGAAAGAGAAAAGAGGAAGGAAGGGAGGAGAAGGGATTGAGAAGAAGAGAGTGAGATTAGAAAAAATCTTAGACAAACGCGTGGGTGAGGCTAAATAACATCAAGATGTGAATTTGCTGTTTTGGAGAAAGGGAGAGAGGGAGAAAGGGAGAAAGACGGGAAGAAGAACAAGAAAAAAGAGGACAAGAAGGAAAGAGGCTTCTTTTCAATTATATTGTATCGATGTGGCTGACCCATTGAAATTCAATGACAATTCAAGATGTCATTCTTGATTCAGTCATTGTCTTCGAAAGCATCACTTACTCTCTGCCTCCTCTTCTCTCACTATATACATATTAACATGTTTGTAAATATACATATTAGGATTGAAAAACTGATATATATATATAAGTGTGTGTGTGTGTGTTGTTTTGTTTAGAAGAGGAGAAAGAGAAAAGAGGAGGGAAAGGAGAAGAAGAGTAGAGAGTAGAAGAAAGCATACATATATTGTGTCAAAAAGGAATCGAACAGATTCAATAGAGCATGGAAATATCATGGACAGCTCTACATTATACAACGCAAAGTTTATAAAAGGAAATCAACAAACGGACATACCGAGGGATATCAAGTTAAGACGTTCTATAGTAGGTTTGTAATTGCAAGAAAGACAGACCAACAGACAGAGACACAGAGGAGGAATAGTGAGAGAGAGATGCACAAATACCCCCCAGATACCCTAGTGGAAGGCTGTGCTACTAATTTTTTGATCGACGGAGGCATCAGAACATACACATGTCCATCTACTAAAGACAGTGCTGAACCAATGCAGGAATACGAACCATGGACATATGGCATCGTAATCTGATTGATTCTCAGTCGATGCTGTTCATTTCAATACTTCCATATAGTCTTCTTTTGTTATTCTGTTTAAAGGGAGGAATAAAGTTGTTGCAACGTTCCACCTAAATTCGATGTGTAGAAATATGTGCGCTAGTAATAGACATTTCGCTTCACTTGAGCTGTTTATGCCCTGGAGAAATATAAAAATGTTACACAATCTCGTTTTACTCCCTTATAAATTTCTGGCTTTACTGCGTCAGTGACATAACAATGTTTTGAAATATGCAAATACATTCAGTGTCCATGTATTTCGAGCCAGCTAACAAATTGTCTAGTAAATTTATATACTTCCAATTCATATAAAAGACATGAAGTATTTATGGCGAGTTTCATAAACCCATAAACCATTGTATATTTAGGGAACGAGTAGTAACTTGGATTTCATGTTCATTCTGCTTGTCTGCATGTCTTCAGTTTTACTCTGTTATTTCTTCGAAATAGAATAATTCTCAGAATAAATTAGATTTGGAAATTGGAAGTTTCAATCATCCAGTTTGCCAAGTGTCCCCTCTGTAAACCTGGCAGTGATATTTCCTTGCTCTATTGAATCTGTTCGATTCCTGTTTGACACAATCCTTTCATTCGTACAAGTCATTTTATCGTTTTTTTGTTCATGTTTTCAAATAATTTTTTTTATGGTACATAATTTCTTGGTATTGGCAATGGTGTTTCCTGGGGCATTTCAGCTGCTAATTAATCTAGGAGATTATATATATTTATCACTTAAAATACCTGCCTACGACAAGAGGTGTTATAGAATTCTATAGTAAGATACAAAGATCTCTGACACGAACGCCAAACCATAATTGATTCACTTGTCTAAAATTGTAACAGGTTTTAATATGATTGCCTGATATTGACTAGCTTGTACAATCATCTACTGTATTACGAGAATTCGAACTTGAAAACCAGCTTGTGAGAAACGCAGTGATAAATAACGGAATGTTTTCTTAGCAGGGAGTTTGCACCAAATACTGCAGTACGCAAAAATCCTATCGATTACTTTGTAAAGTTTTATTGTATTACACAGAAGCATATCTCCTACGATCTCCAAGTTTATAACTTTCAGAGATGCAAATCTGAGAGCATAAATTTAACCTGAACTGGACTTTCCAGGTTGCAAAATGTTTTAGGATGCATTGTCGGCCTATAGCTTTAACATGGAGTTTTCTGTTTCCCTACATACGTAACTGGTCTAAGTATGCTTCGGCTTCGATAAATATAAATGCATTACTTACATATCTGGTCACTTGGCATAAATTCAAATGTAAAGAGACTCTGCTGTCAGTGTCCCTTTGCTTCAGAGTCTAATCGTAGACAATGATTCTTGTCCATGTTATCGGATGTTTGTTACAACACAAGTTCACTACATCTATCATCTAGTTGATCTCGTTATCAAAGCAAATCACTCTACACAACAATTATGTAGAAATACAAATATACAAAAACTCCAAAGTATTTGCTACTCATACACGATGGCCCAATATATTACTTAAAGAAAGCCATATCCAAAAAATACGTTTTCTTTTTGTTTTGTATTCTCCAGAACCAGAATATTGTTTAAGGAGTAATGACTTGAAAAATCTATACCGAAAACATTCTCCGGACCTTACTTTTGGATAGGAATTATCCATGATCATGTGCATTCACAAGGAGTCCGGAATGTGAGAATAATTATATAAATGTTCTGTAGTAAAACGATAGAATAGGTACATCACCAGTGGGTTGTGAATTGCCTGTTCTCTTCTTCTGTTCTCCTTTAAGCGTTCCATACTGCAACAGAAATATACCAAGCCAAGCTAAATATAAATTGCCTCTAACTTAATATCATTGAGCATTTCCGAGAGCACTGTATGTCTTTCTCGGTATAGACAACATAAAAATACTTATAGTTGATATCCTAACTGTTATCGGTTGCTGTTATCGTTGTGATATACTTGTTTTTGTTGCTCTCTAGTTGTTGTTTCTTGTCTATTTGTTATCTCCGGGGACGTCTTTACAGAGCCGGTCTTATCGAGCTGAAATGTATCCAAGCTTCGAAAACCTCATCTTTTCGTACGTTGTGGTGTTCACTGGTCATTGTGATAGACGTCACATCGACCATAAATACATAATGGTCATCTCCATGTTTATGACTGCATTCTTCTTCTGTAATGGACTTTGCTCTGATACGTGTTATTCGACAACACTTTATAACACGATTTTTGTCCTTGAGTAGCAACTGTTTTTTCTTGTTTGCGTACCCCTAGAAAGTATTAAAAATACCTAATATTTCCCTCAAATTTTGCTTTTGCTACATTTATTCAAATCCCAAGAACCCTTCTCCACACATGGCTATGATGCTCCCCCACTACTCCTGCTCATGATCAGAGACGCACATATTGTCAGCCACTAACAGATAAGTTCACCTGTTTAAGCCAAGCAGCTGACAAGTAAATCTGTGCAGAATTTTTGCTATAACAATATTTCTGCTTCAGCAATACAGTGATCAATCTGTCTAACATGTAATGGAAAAATAGGTCAGTTTCAAAACATTGATGTCCAGGTCACAAAAGCAAAGTTTAAAGAGAATAGTAGTCATTTCCTTTGAATTCTACAGGGTGTCCACAAAGTCTGGGTACACGGGGATTAACACATACTTTAAGAAATTATTATTTCTTATATTTAATTGTTTATGTCATGATTTTATTTACTCCGTGTACCCAGACTTTGTGGACATCCTGTAGATAGAAGCAAATAGGAAATAACATTTACTGGCGTAACAGAAAAAGAAATGGATAAAAATTTTGTGTCATAGTGTAATCAGTTATGTTTAGTGTTAATCTATACGACATCCAACAAATTTTATTACCGGTTTAGTAGATTCTATAATCATATGAACTCGACTCAATTGAATTATCTGGAAGTAACTGAAATCATCAAATCATTATTTCAGATTCACTGTAATGTTTCGGTTGGTTCTACTAATTCATATTTTAGAGGATGTCTCAAAAATTAAATCCATCTCAGTCAATTGCTATTCGATAATATTTTATATAAAAGCAGTTTTGGGGAAATATACCACAAAATATAAAATTAAAACTATAATAGTTTAAACAAAAAGGAAAAGGGAACGAAGTACCAAGTGGAAATTCGGTTAAAATAGTGTTCTTTCGTTTTTGTTTTTCACTAGTTTCAGATTTTTGGATGTGTTTCATGCCGGGAAAACCATCATCAATGGTTTTAGTCGATTGTATCGATTTTAGTACTTAGTCTGGAACTTATTTTATTCGATTTACATTTATTGATTGACTAAGTTAGGTTTTGGTGTAAATGGACGAAACTTAAACTTATATCCGTATGTAAAAACATCTAAATTCCCTTTCAACACACAGAATTATGTAACAAGCACGGAGATTGCTTGCCTTGATATTGGATGTTTTATTTCATAGATAATCTTATTGTACGCAAAAAAAATCAACTACAAAGACAAGCAAGGGAGCAACAAACAAGACCTATAAATATGACGCTCAGGAAAATTGAAAACGTCTTTTATGATTCGGGCCTACGCTCTTCTATGTATATATGTATGTATGTATGTACGTATGTATGTATGTATATCTACTACGGCCTTATTCGCAGTGGAACATAATACGATAACACTGGACAACAAAGATTTTGCTACTGGGATAAAATCATATGTTTTAGACTAGATCGAGGATGCTGATTCAGAATCCGCACTCCACCCCTTCACATCAAACTCGGCCTCATGAAAAACTTTGTAAAAGCAATGACACACGATGGCTGTGGCTTCCAGTACCTAAAAGTCAAATTTGGTGCAGAGAAAAGTGGCGCAAAACTGAAAGCAGGCATTTTCATTGGACCGGAGATCAGAGAATTGATATCTGATAGCAAGTTCAGAGGTAAACTGAATCCAGTTAAGCTGACGGCATGGGATTCATTCGTGTTAGTTGTAAAGAACTTTCTTGAAAACCATACAGCTGTAAACATGCTAACAGCGTATAAAAGAATGGGATGCCGAATGTCCCTTAAAATGCATTCCTTGCATTTTCATCTCGAATGTTGGTGCCCTTAGTGATGAGCATCGTGAGAGGTTCCACCACGACATATCTGAGATAGAAACGTGCTATCAAGGCCGGTTCAATCCACACATGATAGGTGATTACTGCTCGTTCCTACAACAGGAGACCAACACGCCGCATAAGCGCAAGAGCAAGTGCCTCAAAATTTTCTGAGTTGAGTTTATGAGAATAACGTTTCGAGCATGTCTCTTCATCAGAAGGAGAAGAAAGGAAAGGTCCAGTGAGCGCAATTGGTGCACGAAAATTTCAGCACCAAATAAGAAGTGTTTAAATGGAGATAACAAATTTTACTTGTTTTTGAACGGTTAATATATGTTTTCTAAGCTCTAATTGTTTTACTTTCAATGGAGTCTGAGATCAAATCGCTTGCCAGGCACGTATATCTCCGATATTAAAACCTTATCTTAACAACAATGATACACGTGTTCATCAATTGTTGGAAATTTAATATTATCATATATATTACTGTTAATAAATCGTAAAACCTCTAACTACAACGTTGTGGGCTGAAGAAGCCATTGTAATTTTACAAGATGTAGATTTAACAGGAAATTTCATATTAATGGTAAAAGAGGTGAGAATAATAACTTTTCTGTACTTCCTGGAGTAATGAAAGTGTCAACCACTTCGTTATTTATGATAGTTACAAATAATTGTCTTTCGAGTAGAATCTGAAACAGCTGCAAATGATGGTTATGTATTATTATTGAGATGACGATTCTAAGATGGCGAACTGGTATAATTATTAACACGCTGGGTAAAAATACTTAGCAGTATTTCTTCGCTATTTACATTAAGTTCCAATTCAGCTGGGGTCGAATTTGCCTTTCATCCTGTCGGGTTCGGGAAGTGCCAGTGAAACATTATGGTCGATATAATCGATTAGTCTCTACCGCCAAAATTTCAGACTTTCAAATTTGAACTCAGAACGAAATGTCGCTAAGCGTTTTGCCCGGCGTGCTAACGATTTTGCCAGCTCACCGCCTGCAGGACGATAAAAAGGATCCTTTCTACTAGAGGCACAAGACCTCAAATTTGTAGAGAGAGAAATAGTCGATTACATCGACCTCAGTGTTTTCACCGGTACTTAATTTATCGACCCCGATAGAATTAAATGCAAAAGTGACCTCGGCAGAATCTGAAGTCCGAACGTAGCGACGGGCGAAATACCGCTAAGAATTTCATCCTGCATGCTAACGTTTCTTATTTCCTTATTGCCCACAAGGGGCTAAACATAGAGGGGACAAACAAGGACAGACAAACGGATTAAGTCGATTACATTGACCCCAGTTCGTAACCGGTACTTATTTAATCGACCCAGAAAGGATGAAAGGCTAAGTCGACCTCGTCGGAATTTGAACTCAGAATGTAGCGGCAGACGAAATACAACTAAGCATTTTGCCCGGCGAGCTACCGATTCTGCCAGCTCGCCGTTTGCTAACGACTCTGCCAGTTCACCGCCTTCACGACGATAAAAACAATAACAACCCTTGAATCCAATGCCCCATATCATGAGTATACGTAAAAGATACTGAGGCTTGTTGCTTATTAACTAGAAATAAGTCTGGAACAAAACTACGTATTTCCAATTTCTAAAGATGGCTTGAAATTTTAACACAAGGCCAGCAATTTTGGTGGAGGATAAATTGATTACATCGACCTCAGTACTCTGCTAGTACTCACTTTACCGTTCCCGAAAGGATGAAAGACAAGTTCGATCTCGGCGAAATTTGAACTCAGATCGTTTAAGATGGACGAAATGAGGCTAAGCATTTTGACCAGCATGCTAATGATTCTGCCAGCTACCGTGTTTTACCCTAAAATATTGTCAGTGCAGTTTCATCAGGGTCCTTGAAGTGGACAGGTTAACGCAATTTTTTGTTAGTGTTCCGTAGAAGGTACGGCTACTGTTATTTAAAGGTACACGTATAAGTATAGAACTTCCACACAGTATCTGTATTCAAAATTGATTCATAAGGCATTGGTTGGCCCAGGGCATAGTTTGAAGACACTTGCTCAACGTGCCACTCAGTTAAACTGAACCTGAAATTACGTGGTTTACAAAGTGAGCTTCTTAACTCCACAACCAGCCCGAAATGGCGGGTTTCAAATTCCACTGAAGTTAACTTTACCTTTATTCCTTTCAGGATCACAAAAATCAATATTAGTTGAGCTCTGGTATCGATGTAATCGACTTTCCGCTTCCCTCAAGATCACTGGCACTGTTCCAAAATTAGAAAGAATTGTTGTGACTTTGGCTTATAGAATCTTTGCAATGTGTAGTGCAAATGAAACAGCATTGCCTGAGGCTTTCTGGGCAGATGGTGTTACCAATATCAAATAATCTAGATTGTAAATAATTATTATACCTTTATGCTTCCAATTAGCTGTAAGAGTGTGTTTGAGTCCATTTATATTTCATTATGGTTACTTTATGGTTTCTTTACTCAAGACACTCTGTCCAATAGAAGTGTAGATAACGGTCTTTTATCTTTTGCATGTCTCAGTCTTTACACTGCGGCCATGCTGTGGCACAGCTATAGATTATTCGTGACGAACAAATCAACAGCAGTACTTAGTTTTTAAATCCGGTACTGTTTTGATCGGTGGCTTTTGGCGACTTCCTAAGTTAGGAGTGCGTAAACAGGTTCTGTAAAGTTTGAGGCAGGCAAAAACATACACATACACACACTTTATTTTGCATATACACACGCACACCTACTTATATATATGCTCTGAACCGTTCATCCATACGCATATTTTTTCGCTCACCGTTTTTTCTCTCTCCGGTATTTTTTGTTTTTCGTTCTCTTTCCGTTTTCTTTCCTCTTAATCCTTTGAGTTGAAGAGCGCAGACTCGAACCGTCAAAGACTTTTCCATTTTTTCTCGACCGTTAAACTAATACACCTGCTTCTTGTTCATTCACCTGTCTTCGTCTTTTGTATTCTGTAAACTTGAACTATATATAAAATCCCTCACCATAGTGCGGCTCACCAATCGTGGTTCATCTATCGTGGTTTGTTATTTAATCTTACGTTGATTCTTCTGTGTTGTTTTGCATTTATAATAAAATAAATAAAAACAAATTATAAAAACTATGAAAATGTATATACAATATAATACTGTTTCTACTATGCGGATTTTTGCACCTATGTCGAGGGGTTTTGGAACGGAACACCCACGATATCGAGTTATTACTGTATATATATACATATATGAAGGTGTGTGTTTGTGTATCTTTATGCTTTACACCTCGGTCAGTAATAAAAAACATCTTGAGATTCATTTGAAGGAGACTTCACTCGTCTTTTCTAGCAAGTCGAACTAAACGTACGTTAGGCTGCAATTAGGCACTGTTTTATCTGTACTCGACTGTAATCTCTTAGTAATCTGCCAGGAATTATATCGTTGGAAATTTGAGGGATGTCATTTTTATGATAACGTTGTTGTGATGGTTATGATTATATATATATATATATATATATATATATATATATATATATATATATATAATATCACTATGTAATCTTAAGAGGTATTCATTTTGCTATCTACACCTACTTGAGACAGCACAGGAGTTCCATCATAGTCTATCTGTGAAAGCTTAAAATGAGGTGATAATCTAATTGAATGATTAACAAAAAATCTTTTCTTGTATTCGTTTAGTGGGTTTGATCTTTGCTTCTACCATCTTTGTCCATATCAAAGAGATAGAAAACAACTTCGCCGAGCCACTTATCATAATTTTCTTTATATCTTTTGCATCTTATATAGTTATATATTATCTTTTTGTGTTAGAGACACACTGAAGAAGCTAAAGATTAATGTTGTTATTATTATTATTATTATTATTATTATTATTATTATTATTATTATTATTATTATTATTATTATCATTATGCCAAATGCCCACGGGCATATGGTGTAGTTTTTAAGAGCGTGGGCTACTAACCCCAAGATTCCGAGTCCGATTCCAGGCAGTGACCTGAGTAATAATAATAATAATTATAACATCAAAAAATAACTTTGGAATCAGAACCCAGGTTCGAAATTTTCCCAAGTCACCTGATGAAGGCTGGAGGGTATATCAGCCAAAACGTTGTGTTAACAACAAACAAGATGAGGACAGTCATCCGTCAAATGTAAATAATGTAAATTATTATTGCTGTCCTAGTAATAATGTAAATTATTATTATTGTCCATTATTATTATTGTAGTTGTTTTTGCTGCTGCTGGTGTCGTTGTTATTGTTGTTGTCATTACTGCTGTTGGTGTTGGTGTTGGTGTTGTTGTTGTTGTTGTTGTTGTTGTTGTTGTTCTGCGAACTGACAGAATGGTTAGCATGCCGGGCGGAGTGCTTTGCGGTATTGCTTACGTCTTCGCGTTCTGACTCCAAATTCCGCTGAGATTCATTTTGCTTCTCATCCTTTTGCGGTCGATAAATTCAGTACCAGTAAAACACTGCGGGTCGATGTAATCGACTAGACCCCTCTCACTAAATGTCAAGTCTTGTGCCTACAATAGAAGGGATTATTATTATCATTTTACTTGTTTCAGTCACTAGATTGCGGCTAAGCTGGGGCACCGCTTTGACGTTTTAGCCGAATGAATCGCCCCTGGTACTTATTCCTTCCGTCTCTTTTCCCAACCTGCTAAGTTACGAAGGCGCAAACATACCAACACCGGTTGCAAGTAGTGCTGGGGGCACGAACACAGACACAAGGACATACTCGTGCGCGCTCATATATATATATATATATATATATATATATATATATATATATATATATATATATATATATATATATATATATAAATATATATCCACTCCCAGGGCTTTCATCGGACCGAGGCAATGGGAGTGAACTCGGAAACATGCGGTTTGGAAGCAAGCTTCTCACCACACAGCAACTCTGCGAGCTGACAGAATCGTTTGCACGCGGGGCCCTGTTAGAATTTACCTCAGGTCGAGTAGCCCATCTCATTCAAAAGGTGCCTGAATAAGGGTTGTTTAAGGATTTTGAACGAAACACCCATATTTCCAGAGGTGAATTGTCCAACCCCAAAGAATTTCTCTCGAAACATAGCTTTGATGTTCCCCCATTACTCCTGCTGGTCAGAGATGTATATATTGTTAGCCACCAAGGAGCATACTCAACTGGTTAAGGTCAAACAACTGACTAGTAAATCTTTGGTATTGAGCAAAATATTTGCTGTAGTCCATCTGTTATACCAATGTACATGATAACACTTCCAATCAGTTAAGATCAGAAGCCATGAGAACAGTGACCGATGACAGTGGGGTACAAGTGTACGAAGCCCGGTATACCCAACATGAGTACCCGTCTGATAAAGGTACACCAGGCCCATGTATCACAACCATATGTGCGTGACATGGCGATCTCATATCAAGATAAACAGCACATGACCTTGCAGGTGGAGCCCTGTTAGAATTTTTGTTAAGGTCGATTAGCCCAGCCCGCTCAAACGGTTCCTGAATAAGAGTCGTTTGCGTTGTTGAACGAAACACACATCTTTCCAGACGTTAATTATTCAAACCCCAAAGACTTCTTCTCAACACGTGGCCATAATGCTCCCCCAATACTTCTGCACATTGTCAGAGATGCACATATCGTCAGCCACTAATGGACATGACCTACTGGTGAGGGTCAAGTAACTGATAGGGAAATTTGCGGTATTGAACTGAATATTTGCGGTCGGCCATCGCTTATATAATGACAAAAAAATGTACATGACTAATTTAATTACCAGATATTTTACATTTGAGTTTTAGTGACAGGACTCACGAAGCTTTCTAAAGATTCCTGCAGAATATAGGATTATCTTTCTGTCTTTTAGGTAACGTGTTGGGTGTTGTGCCAAGAGCACCGAATACCAGAGAAATAATTGTTGTCTTGGTCTTCCACAGT
>NC_142935.1:66335719-66350719 GCF_046866305.1 Octopus bimaculoides
TACACATAGATATACAACGAATAAGTCCCGGGGTCGATTTGCTATATATATAATCTTTTACATATGTCAATCGTGTGACTGCGGTGGCCATGCTCGAACAACGCCTTTCTTCGAGCAAATCGACCCCGGGACTTATTCTTTGTATGTATATGTGTATACATACACACATACATACATACATATATATATATATATATATATACATAAATCTTTTGAATGTAGATATAGATAAATAGATATATATGTATATAATTATGTATACATACATATACATTTTTATATTTTATATGTATGTCTATATATATTGTGTGTGCGTGTGTGTACGTATATAGAGGTATGTATATGTGTGTGTGTTTGTGTATATTTTTTATATGGGTGTGTTTGTATTCGTGTGTGTGTTTCTGCGTATGATATTGTGTGTATTGGTATGTATATATATATATATATATATATATATATATATATATATATATATATATATATATAATACTTGTTCTTTTGTCATTTATTAATTGACGTTACTCTATCTGTTCACATTATTCAGCTGATGCTTGACTCTAAACCTCAATTATATTGATTCTACCAACTTAATATTAATATTCGCATTGGTACGCCTAATTGGAATCATATATTTCGGGTCTTGTGCCTAGAGTAGAAAAGAATATATGTTTGTGTGTGTGTGTGTATGTGTACATATATGCATATAATGTTTTTGCGCGTCTCGATATATGTATAAAATATAAAAGTTCCCACATAGTTCATACTGTCATAAATGTGTAACCGTCGACCGATGTGTTAGAAATAGCGATGAAATCTCTCTCAAATTACACCTTAGCGTCTCAAAAGAATACACGTTTGATAATATGATCATAGAGCAGATCTATCAGGACTAGCCTGATGTAAACAATAACATCAACAACTACGAAAACACAAACAGGAATTTAACAAATTACCATCTGTTTACCGAACAAACACATTTCTATTTACTGCAACACTGATGTTTTATACCTTGCTTCCACCACATCCCTATAAGAACATTAATGTTTATTTGTCCATACTAAATATTCGCTATCACTGCGTTCAAATTAATTTCCCTAGAAATCTTCACCGGTTTTTGATCATTCTGCCATTAATAAATCCAAGCGTATGTATATATGTATACACTCAGAAATAGTATCTTAATATAGGATTTATGAATTTTTTAATCACCCATTTGGGGTTGAAATATAACCGTGTTTTGCTGCATATGTTGATGTCCTTCGGGGTTTTTTTAAACTTTTCTTGTTAGTGTTTTTTTGTTTTTGATCTTTTGATACAGAACTCAGTACATAATGACACCTGCCGTCACCAGCGAAGAAAATAAATATCCAAAATGCCATCGTTTGACTCAGTAAAGTGTAGGCAAGGCAAAAATGTTTTTAAAATCAATCAATTACAAGATAATACATGTATGAAGTTTTATTAAAATCCCACTAAGTGACGTATTTATCCGATTATTTTTTACTCACAAGTATCATAGAAATTAAAGCTAAATTTTCATTTGCTTTACAGCAGGCGTATATTGTATCTTCGAAATTAACTTAAAATATTGTTATGCATTGCTGAAGCACCATATTTGCTGTCGACGTTGTTCATAGACGTTTTCGATCTAGTTTGAATCAAATTTGAATTCTTTGCCTTCAAATTTGATTGCAAAGAGTTCAGATTTCGTGGCAAAGAATTCTTATATTTGTAGAAAGCAGTAGGCGGGGTCTGTTAGCTTTGACCCTTACCCCATCCCTTAGTTTATCCTCTAATTCGTCGTTAACTGTTATGGATTTTCCACCTGTGAAAACACACTTCACCTCATATGGGCAGTAGCAATATCGCATATAATAGTAATTTCACTTGGTGTGAAACAAGTTTGATTCTAATTGCTTCATCAAAATCAAAATACGCCGTGATTAAACTAACTAAAATGTAGCCGAGATTTCAACACTTAAACCGTTTTCCTCTGATATTAAATGTTTCGATGTTAAAAATATAATAACCAGATTAATAAGTAAATGCGCTTCATATATAAACACTTTATAGTTTGTATTTTAATAAAACATAACCCATTATGTCTTCCTCTATTAATTTCTCAGTTATACTCTATGTACAATATGTGAATAAACAGAGTACTATAGTGCTTAGGATGGTATTTAACAGATATTGAATGATTAAATATTAACCATATTTAAATGTTAATCTTTGATCAAGTATTCATTTCTCTTTCTAAAACTGTATATACATATATTTACGTGTATATATATATATATACATATATATATATATATATATATATATATATATATATATATATATATATATATATATATATATATATATATATATATATATATATATATATATATATATATATATATATATATATATATATATATATATCAGTTATATATAGATATATCAATGCAATAGACAGACATTCTGCTTTTGAGACACATCAGATTAATATAAATATTTATGTATGCATGTGTATATATATATATATATATATATATATATGTATGTGTGTGCGCGCACGTGTGTGTGTTTGTGCATTTGTGAGTATATGTTTGTTTGTCTTTTTCGTTTGTATGTGTATGTATGTAATTAAATCGGTGCTCACGTATAGAATATTCTTAGGAAAGTCACAGGTAATTCTTCAATTCAAATTAAAAGCGTAATGAAAAGAGAAACAATTATTTCTAATGACAATTAGCATCAGAAGTATAAATGAGAGACTTGCAATGCGAATTCTTTGAAAGTTGAATGTGGATATAGAGTGGGCATTGATTCTGATGGAAAGCACAATACCAAATCCAAACATGTTTCTGTCTTTCTAAACCTCCTCGGTGAAGTTATGAGCCAGAAAAACACACTTCGCTGATTGAGAAAATTAGAATAATTAAATATACGAACTTCCCAATCATGCCTGTAGTGTCGGAAACATGCAGAGAGATAGGGAGAAATATACAGGATAGATGGAAAGTAACGAGGCATTAGAAATTGCTTATAGAATTTTTAATATTACTGAAGTTATGACGAAAACATTTTTTAAACAGACAACACTAATGGAGATTTTTTTTCTCGTTCTCTTATTTCATGTTTTCCAGATGGCCGGTTACTTGACAGTCTAGGAGAGAGCTGAGATAGCAACACGCTATGAAATGTGGAATTCCATTCTTTTGTTTCAGAGATGGTAGTGTGAATGGGAAGTTAAGCATGTAACACTACGTCCGGAGACAATAACAAGTTGTCATGCAAAGCTGATGACCACGATCTCAGTGAACAGTACAAAAGAGAAGTGGCCGTCCAATCACATCCTGATCAGTGGTAATCGTGGCAACAGTGCAGGAGATTTTTAATAGCAGACCGCAAAAATCAAAGGGGTCAAGCAGCCCGCGAAAGTGGACTAACAAGACATACAATATTTACAGTGTTGCATAAAGTATTGAATATTCGTCTGTAGAAAACCAAATTACGCACAGGAGCTAAAACCTGAAGACTGTGATGCAGAATTTCAGAAGTCCAGGTCTCACTCTAAGTGATTTTTACCTATGAGTTTGCAAAAAGAGACGTACGTGACAAAACCTAGCACACTGGAAGATTGGAGACACGCATTCAGGAGGTTCTCAATGGTATCTCAGACGAAATCCTTCAGAAGGTTGTTCATTCCATCCCTGGCCGTATGGGGAAACTGAATTACGGATAAATATGGATAAGTACAGTTTTTACTTTGCTAAAGATTTTCTACTATTTGAAAATAATATGTATTGTTTTTTATATTATTCATTTGGTTCTTTATAGATTATTTTTAATAGATAACTTATTTAACACTAAATTATTTATAAGTTATAGTTTCATTTCTACATAATATTACAACTTCGATTTGAATAGTGTTGTTATATTTTCGATTATTTATGATTGATAATATTTGATTAATAATTAGTCTTTATTGTTTATAATATCGTTAAAGGTTTTTTTTATTAAAACTTTGTATATATATATATATAAAGTTTAATCTTTTATTCTTAATAATTTTTTTCTTTCCTAATTTTTTCATTCATATTTTTATTCTTACGTTTGTAGAAATAAATATTCTTGTATTTTTCTCTTATTCAATTGATTTTTAATGATAATTAAATAAACGTTTTTAGCTTTAAATAGTATAGCTCTAACTATTACACCGGTTAAATATGTACTAATTTTATCTTCATTATTATTTTAAACTTAAACGTCGTTCAAATTGTATTTAAAACAAATATAATTTATGTAAGCTGTTTTTTTTAATATAATATACATGTTATTATAATGGAGGAAGGGAGGATTATTGAATGGTTATTATTTTGATATTTTTAATAATTTTTCTATCTTTATAAAATAAGTATTTCATATTAATTCATTTGGTACTTATTGTTGGTTGAGATATATATATCTAATTATTGTTCTACTTACGATCTGACGATTAGCTATATTTTTGAATAGAATTTAATTTTCGATAATTTCAATTGATTTTAATCGATTTAAATTCCCTTTCTATTTGAAAATTGGTTATGAAACACGTGTAATCATTTTATTATATTTATCTTATGATATTTACTTTGCTTTATGTTATACTCATTTATTGTGCTTTTAATTGTTAATTTTTCTATATGTGATAGTGGATTTTCATCGATGAGTTCTTGAAACTTGGTTATTTTCCCTAAAACTATATATATGTATATATGAATATATGTGCATATATATGTATATATATCTATATATATATATGTATGTATGTATGTATACATATATATATATGTATGTATATATGCATATAATATATATATATATATATATATGTGTGTGTGTGTGTGTGTGTGTGTTTGTGTGTGTGTGTGTGTGTGAGAGAGAGAGAGAGAGAGAGTGTGTGTGTGTGTATGTGTGTGCGGGTACGTATATTTATGTGCGTGTATATGTCTGCGTATGCTTTTCGTCTGTATGATGTTGGTGTCATTATGTTCCCGTTACATAGTGGTTCAACAAAAGGGAACGATAGAATAAATACTAGGCTTACAAAGAATACATCAGGTGCTCAATTTGATCGAATAAAGGAGGTGCTCAGGAATGGCCACAGTCAAATAACTAAAACAAATGAAAGAAAAAAAGAAAGGCTTGCTTCCAAACCACATGGTTCTAGGTTCAGCCGCACTGCGTGGCACCTTGGACGGCTTACTTCTACTATTGCCTCGGGACGATCAAAACCTTGTCGGTGGATTTGGTAAAAGGAAACTGAAAAAAGCCTGTCGTATATGTGTGTGTGTGTGAGTGTGTGTGTGTGTGTGTGTGCGTGTGTGTGTGTGTGCGTGCGTGTTTCTTTGAGTCTGTGTTTGTCCTCCTATCACCCTTCGACAACTGGTGTTGGTGTACCTACGTCCTAGTATCTTAGCGGTTCGGCAAATGTTAACCGATAGTGTAAACTCTAGGCTTGGAAAAAATAATTAATAGGGTCGATTTGTTCAACTAAAGCCCTTCAATGGGGTGCTCCAGCATGGTCTCAGTCTAATGATTAAAACAAGTAAAAGAATACAGGAATATATATATAATGGATGTAACTATATTTTATGGGAAACCTTTCCACTGGCAGAGTGCTCTGTTGCTGGAGTGATTTTTTTTTTCTGCGGGGATCTCATTGTTATTTCATATCTTGTTTCAGATATGATATGTTATGCATTTGGCTAAAAGGTTTATTATGCATATATATATATATATATATATATATATATATATATATATATATATATATATATATATATATATATCTTTTTATGTTATTTTATATCTATAATATATTTTCTTGTATTTGTTGCATTCACTGAATGCATACCGCTCTAGCACATGGGCAAATGAGTATAAACAAATTCAGCAGCAACGTTAATATACGCGTACAAGTGTGTGCATATATGTATGTTTATATGTGTACATGTGTATATATATGTATATTTATATATACATGTATATATATATATATATATGTGTGTGTGTGTGTGTGTGTGTGTGTATGTATATTTATATATACTTCTGTGTGTGTGCGTATGTATATGTGTATATATATATATATATATATATATATATATATATATATATATATGCACATATGTAGCGTTGAAGGTGGAGGGATAGATAGATACATACATACATACATGCATGCATACATACATACATACATAGATGCATACATACATACATACATGCATGCATGCATACATAAATACATATATACATATATGCGTACATACATATAGGTATGTTTAATATGCATGGGCATGCATTTATTTCTTTGCTTGTATGTATACGCACACATTTACTCTCTTTCGACCGAATGTCTCTTTCTCTCTCCCACATTCTCTCTAAGAAGTTATTTGATTGTATTTATTTGAAAATGTAACTCATCCAAAATTTCCTTATATAGAATGGCAATAAGGATAACTCCGCCCTTAATTTCTGTAAGGCCTCACTCATGTTCTTGAAACAAAGAAAAGACGAAATAAATAAAACTTCGGGATTCGCCTGAAAGATATTGTCAGATAGAAACATCACTGCAATGCCTCCGAAAATAGACCCCAGCCAAGTAACTATGGACCATACACACACACACTTATACGCATTCAAACGCTCATACACACACACTCTCTCTCTCTCTGTCTCTCTCTGTCTCTCTCTCTCACACACACACACACACACACACACACACATATATATATGTATGTATGTATATATATATATATATATATATATATATATATATATATATATATATATATATATATATATATATATATATATATATATATATATACATACATACATACACACATATATATATATATATATATATATAGATATATATATACATACACACGTACATACACATACATGCACACGCATACAGGGTGTTCATAGACTACCTTTACCATTTATAAAATTTCTGGGGAAAAATGGAAAATATGTGTAACTAAGCAAATTTTATTGGAAAACATAGGCAAATAGAGTCTTGTTACAAGCCTGAGAACGATTCCATGGAGGGTTCATTTGTTGCACGCGACTGATGGGGTCCGCCATTTGTGGTAGTTCTAATGACAATTTATGGACGTCCTGTACACTATTTCATATTATTAGTCGGTCGGTCATCCTTTCAGCCGAATGACATTTTCACTGAATTCACATGCGACCTGAAAGAGTGAACCACGCAAATATCTATTCTTAAAATATTTGCGATGAAGATGCACTGCAACGATGTCAAAATGAAGCAATTTCTGCAGAGTCCATCTGACTGTTCATCCCTTCAACAATATTTTGCCCCCAACGCACAACTGTACACACGAAACTTTGTCAATGACATAGATCCAACATACGACATGATCACTGGATTATGGAGCAAACTTTATATACATATATATATAAGTATTGGTTATGGCCACTTTAATATGGCTATCCTCGAAGCGACAACGATACTGCCATTTAATCGCAGGGCGACATCTCCTCGAGCGGGGTTATTCACTGCACTTCTCTCACTCGTTATTTATTACAAGCGGAGATAACTCCTGCCACATTTGCTACAAGACCACCAAACTACGTGGTTTTGAGCTGTACTGGATCTCCTCTGTGGTGGGAACTCTTTGCCAGGCAGTGCAGCAGTTTATCTCGCTTGCAGTTTACAGAAAATACAGTGTCATACAATCAGTGATTTTTAATGGCAGTATCGTGGTTTCTTAGAGGACAGCAACATGAAAGTGGTCATTAGCAACACTATTCGGTTCATATACTGCTTCGATCTCGAACAGAGATTCTCTAACGGACTAGTTTCCTATACATATATATATATATATATATATATATATATATATATATTAATGAGTAGATTATATTATGAGTGCATTATATTCTTGGGAGACCACGATTCCTAGCTAGAGGAGATGAGAAAAAAGCAAAAGCTGTTCATGTTGATAAATACCCACTTCGGTCAGGAAGGATCATGGGATTGCCCTTTAAAAGTTCCACTCCAAGGCACATGTCCAGGCAAGGTTGTTTATGGAAGACCAGCAGTCGCCCATGCATACCAAAGTAAAGGCAAAGGCTGATAGAGCTTGGTACCAGTGGTGTGGCAACTCATTTCTATACCTAAGTGAATTGGAGCAACGTGAAATAAAGTGTCTTGCTCAAGAATACAACAAAGAGCCCTGTCCAGGAATTGAATTCACTACCACATGATTGTGAACCCGGCACTGTAACTACTTAGCCATAACGCAGCGAAAACTGCCTAGAACTTTGGTACCTTTGTCATCCGAGGTTGGATGAATTAAAAGACAGTTTAGGAAGCTACCAACGCGAAAGTCGAACATTGATATATGGAAAGGACTATATATGGAAATACGGCGTAATATACGAAGTACTGTGACTGTGTCTACACTTTGGCTATGAAGATGCAAATATCCACTCACTGAAACATTCATTTATATATTCACAAGCGTTGGGGATATGTGAGATATAGTTATTTAAAGCAGTTTGCGTTCATTATGTAACCATCGCGTCGTTACGTAACACAGTGAGACAATCAGGTGCGCTAGTGCCCGCCCTGGCGATTT
Organism: Octopus bimaculoides; assembly: GCF_046866305.1. Lineage (NCBI taxonomy): Eukaryota > Metazoa > Mollusca > Cephalopoda > Octopoda > Octopodidae > Octopus > Octopus bimaculoides. The sequence goes on from NC_142935.1 coordinate 66,344,368, forward strand.
GGCACGGATGATTGCATTTTGGCACTGGAATAAAAGTCTCTCTCTCTCTCTCTCTCTCTCTCTCTCTCTCTCTCTCTTTCTCTCTCAGTCAATCATTCTCTCTCTTTTTCTATCAGACACAGACACTAACACACACGCACACGCACACTTACATAAATACATTAAGTTGGATAGTTAGCTAGATCGATAGACAGACAAACAGACACGCACGCAGACAGAAGCATACAGACAGACAGACAGACACACACACACACAAACTGACAGTAGTTGTGATTTCAAGTCAGTTTTGAACTGGAATGAAAATATTTTCTCGATGACCCGAGAAGAAAGTGTTTAAAGTAAAACAAGTTCGAATTGAATCGCCCACGCCTAATGGGCACATCCAAAACAGTTGTGCGAAAATGCGTCATACTCGTGGAGTGGGTGTAAATAAACTTGGCAATAGAGTGAATAGATGTGGGCACAACAATACTAATGCGTTAAGCCAGTGTTTCTTATAGGTAAAGGACTTGTCAGGATTTAAAAGAGAGTGAACAAATTGCCGTGTTTAATAAAATTAAAATGGTTTATTCACAGGCATTATTTCCAGAAGTTATTAGAATCCAGAAAGAAGAATTACAGGATACAAGCACTATTTTATTCACTATAGCAAGTCACTGTCATTGATAGCAAATTATACATCATACCTAAATCACATAGACGCCTAATTAACTGCAACATTCGTCTTGAGACGTGTGTGAGTGTCTTATAGACATGCAATCCGCCGAAGCTGGAAGCTTTTTGTCTCCTACTCATGTATTTTTGTTTTTTAACACTTTACGTCTATATGAGATACTATCTTACGAGGAAAGTGCAGTCGATTAGGCTTTCAATGATGTATTTGCTTTAAGTACGGCACACAGATTGTAATTTTCAATTGATATTGCTTCAGTCGCACGTAATTAACTTTCATCAAGACTTTTTCAATGTGGAACGAGGAGGGGTATTTGTCACCTTCAGAACTGCTGCTTTCAGCCATTTGCTGAAGCTGGGGAAGATTTAGTGTCAGCAGGAGATTTATTAACTGTAAGAAAAACATCGGTAATCACACTCTGTTGTTACTACTTAGTTTCTGATTAAATATGATGATCGAGCAGTCATATGATACAGTAACACTGATATCTGTCATGAAGCCTTGGATTCTAAACATTGGAGTTTAACCCAGTGTCATGGAGAGTAAGTGACTAAGATGACAAATCTACAATCTAGATTGGTCACCAGTCAATTGCAGGGTCAGCTACCTAGTTATTGCTGGAACCCATTCACAGCTGAGTAGACTGCAGCAAGACACACTGACGTTTTTTATTCTTGTTATTTTTACCTGAAGAACACAACACATTACCTGTCCTCAGAATCGAAACTACGAAACTTACGATCGTGTGTGCAACACCTTCACTACTAGCCTATGTCATTAACTATGAAAGAAAGAAGTTTCCAAACCTTGAAATTGCTGTCCGTTTATGGGTGCATGTCCATTTCCAATTCTCAGACGATAACATGTGATATTGAGAAAGATTTGGTTACTATTTCTAGCAGAGTGAGTAGTTACGTCCAAGATCCCACATTGGTTAGTTATTTTTGTGCCTTGACAGTTAATGCATATGCGTGTGTTAGTATGTGTCTACCAGTCTATTTGTGTATGTATGTTTATATACATATATATATATATATATATATATATATATATATATATATATATATATATATATATATATATACATACATATATATATATGTTGTTGTACTTGGGGATGGTCATATTGCCAGTTTAGCCAATAAAAACACACGCACTGTATATTTGGTGTTAATTTTGGCTGATATTTAGCAAGGTGAGACACATATAAGAAGGAAGGAAACAAAGGATCACTGATGAGGTCACAGAAGTGTGACGAAAGAACTCTGGCCGAAATAAGAATAAGATTAATGTAATATAAAGCTGAAGCAAATTAACACCAAATATACAGTGCGTGTGTTTTTATTGGCTAAACTGGCAATATGACCATCCCCAAGTACAACAACATCTGTTTCAACACACGATTTCACATCAAAAATCTTGCAAAACATATATATATATATATATATATATATATATATATATATATATATATATATATATATATATATATATACATACATATATGTGTGTACATATAAATGTACGCATATATACATATACATATATATTGTATGTATATACGTGTGTGCGTGAGTGTATATATATGTATATATACATATAAATATACATATATGTATATACACATATACATATACATATGTGTATATTTATGTGCGTGTGTGAGTGTATATATAAATATACACATGCATATATACATAGAAACATGCATTTTTGTGTGCGTGTATCTGAATGAAATATATATACGTGTATGTGTGTGTATGTGTGTGTGTTGTGTGTGTGTCTATGTATGTACGTATACATATATATATATATACATATGAACATGTATGCATCATTACACACACACACACACACACACACACACACACACACATACACATGCAAACATATACATAATTATAAGATATAAGATATATAGATTTGTGACTCAACCAGTTGACAGCATCTCACACACAGTGTATTATTCTAGTTGTTATTGCCATTGTTCTTAACGTTGTATTTCTTGTTACAGTGGTCGCCCCCGTGATTATTGTTGTTGTTGTAACCTTAGTTCAGGCCCGATCAAGCATATTTATGATCAAAATGTGATTCACCCATCCTATCCTAATCATTCAAGTATACGTTTATACGCTGGATATTACGTACATATGATATATTGTAGAATGTGATTTATTTCTGTTAAGAAGATAAGGTGTGACTTCGGGAAGATTTGGCTATTGTTTCTAGTTGGTGGCAGCAAGACAACGTAATGAGTTCACCTTTGGATGGGATCTTCTACAAATATCTTCTTCTCTAGTCCTAGACCGAGCAAACCATCTATTTGGTAGAAGGAAATTGAAAGAAGCCCGTCGAATATGATGTGGATGTTTAGTAAGAGGCTTGCTTCACAACCACATGGTTCGGGGCTCAGTCCCACTAAGTGGCACCTTGAGCAAGCGTTTAGTGTGAAGCTACCAATTCACACTAAATGCTGAAGAAAGTTTTGTTGTTGCATGACAATGCACGCCCACACACGGCCGCCCAGACCGATGAAATCATTAACCAATTGGATTATAGGGTGCTGGAATACCCTGCTTACAGCCCAGATCTCGCCCCTTCCTACTATCATATCTTTGGACTGCTCAGCGATGCTTTACGACATCATCGATTTCCTACGGTTGAAGATGTAAAGGAAGCGGTGCATAAATGGTTGCACAACCAACCGAAAACCTTCTTCTTGGGGGGAATACGCAAGCTCGTGGGCCGCTGGACCAAGTGCATCGAAAAGGAAAGGGACTATATAGAAACATGACATACTTGATTATCTCCTACTTTTATGTAAACACGTTAAAAAATCAAAAATATGATTTTTCACTCAACCTCGTATATATTTCGGCATTTCAACATTTCCTGGATAATGAATTCAGATTAGCATTAAATCTGATTATAGGCGCAGGAGTGGCTGTGTGGTAAGAAGCTTGCTTACGAACCACATGGTTCCGGATTCAGTGCCACTGCATGGCATCTTTGGCAAGTGTCTTCTGCTATAGCCTCGGGCCGACCAAAGCCTTGTGAGTGGATTTGGTAGACGGAAACTGAAAGAAGCCCGTCGTATGCATGTATATATGTATATGCGTGTGTATGTTTGTGTGTTTGTGTTTGTTTTCCGCAACATCGCTTGACAACCGATGCTGGTGTGTTTAAGTCCTCGTAACTTGGTTCGTCATAAGAGACCGATACAATAAGTACTTGGCTTACAAAGAATAAGTCCTGGGGTCGATTTGCTCGACTAAAGGCGGTGCTCCAGCATGGCCACAGTCAAATGACTGAAACAAGTAAAAGAGTAAAGAGTAAAGAGTAGACAGAGAGCACCATTTGAGGTAGATCTAACTGCCATTTTGAGAAAGTCGAGATGTCTCGAGTCACCCTATTTTACTCATGAAACATGAAAACAAAAGTTGCTCCAGTTGGGGAAATCTATTCACCGTAGACAGCATCAATAAAAACACTATTTATCTCTTCTGAATCTGCTACTAATCGTATACTTTGAAATAGTTATCTATTGTATTATTTATTGTAAATTACAATACACTATGGTGATGTTATCTTTCATACAACGTTCATTGTATGGTGAGAGTGAGAGAGAACTTATATTATGAAAAAATAATAAACTATTATATTATTTCAGTTGATACGTTATTAAATTTTCAGCAATATTAGACCGAGTTTAAAGCTTTCAACTATGATACAAGTGATTACTAATGAATATAAAAAATAAGGACACAGCTATATGAATTAATTACATAACACTATAGAAAATATAATGGATAAATATTTGGAATAATCAGAAATGGTTCCACATAAATATACATACTTATATACGCCCAAACATACTAACACATATTCGTTGCAAGTGTGTATGAATGTGTACGTGAGTGTGAGTGTGTGTGTGAGAGAGTGTGTGTGTGTGTGTGTGTGTGTGTGTGTGTGTGTGTGTGTGTGTGTGTGTGTGTGTGTGTGTGTGTGTGCGTGCGTGCACATCGACAAGTAGTTCTAATATTTATTCACTGAAAGCAAATTTTAAAATGCAACAATAATTGATCTTTCTCTCTCCCCGACTCTTCCGGACATACGTACGTATGTATATGTGTGTGTGTCTGTGTGTGAGTGAGTGAGTGTGTGAGTATGTGTGTATATGTGTGTGCATGTATATATATATATATATATATATAATGTTTATCGCCACTACTACCATTTTAATCTATGTGTGTGAGTGAGTGAGTGTGTGAGTGTGTGTGTATATGTATGTGCATGTATATATATGTGTGTGTGTATATGTATATACATGTATATATATATATATATATATATATATATATATATATATATATATATATATATATATATATATATATATATATAATGTTTATCGCCACTACTACCATTTTAATCTCAGGAAAACGCCTCCTCCGGCCGATTAGTCGATGCAATCTATAGCCGATATATATTGCAAGCAGGGGAGCGAACCCTTACCTACTTCCGGTGACGAGCGATAAACATTACTTCTCACTATTGTTACTGCCTTCATCTTTTGTAGAGATTCTCTGACTAACTATATACGTACACAGACACACACACACACACACACACACACACACACACACACACACACACACATACACATATATATATATATATATATATATATATATATATATATATATATATATATATATATATATATATATATATATATATATATATAGCAGAGAAAGAAAGGTCAAATGATCCTTCCCGAGCTATAATCCTCAAAGTTCAGTTACCCGAATGCTGCTGGGTATATATTATCCCCATCACGGACGGGACGCGGGACCGTCGCGGGAATACTCGTATTTTCCAGCATAGAGGACTGAAGAAACGTCAAATGAAGTGTTTTGACCAAGAGCAGAACGGCTCGCCCAGTGCAGGCGTCGAAACCACAAATTTAGTCTCATCACCACAACAACCTAATGACTAATCCACGCGCTATAAATTATAGGATTTAAATATTGGGTTAAGGAAAGCTTTTCAAGGAAAAATTCGGAAGCTTTTCAGAGAACTGCAGTCCATATCACCTAACATTTCGTTGGTACGAATAAAGTTTGTTAAATGAATAGAGATATTCGAAGGATTGCATTGATTCTGTGATAGACAAGATATGCAGTTTCGTGTCCCAAATACAGTTTACATTTTATATCTGAGCGGTTTTTTTTTTATGGTATTCTTTATACCTTTATAAGGCGGCGAGCTGGCAGAATCACTAGCATGCCGAGCGAAATGCTCAGCGGTATTTCGTCAGCCGCAACGTTCTGAGTTCAGATTCCACCGCGGTTGACTTTGCCTTCCATTATTTCTGGATTGAGTACCAGTGAAACGCTGTGGTAGTTGAAATCGATTATCCCCCTCTCCCAAATTTCAGGCCTTGTGCCTATAGCATAAAGGATTATTCATAGCTTTGTTAAGGCGGTGAGCTGGCAGAATCGTTAGCACGCCGGGCAAAATGCTTAGTGGAGTGTCGTCTGTCTTTACCTTCAAATTCAAATTCCACCGAGATTGACTTTGCTTATCTTCCTTTCAGGGTCGTTAAATTAAGTGCCAACGAAACTTTGGGGGTCGATGTATTCAAGTAGTTCCCTCACCTACATTGTGAGACCTTCT